>NW_011375195.1:0-618 GCF_000754665.1 Bison bison bison
CCTTATGATTATACAGTGGAAGTGAGAAATAGATTTAAGGGCCTAGATCTGATAGATAGAGTGCCTGATGAACTATGGAATGAGGTTCGTGACACTGTACAGGAGACAGGGATCAAGACCATCCCCATGGAAAAGAAATGCAAAAAAGCAAAATGGCTGTCTGGGGAGGCCTTACAAATAGCTGTGAAAAGAAGAGAAGCGAAAAGCAAAGGAGAAAAGGAAAGATATAAGCATCTGAATGCAGAGTTCCAAAGAATAGCAAGAAGAGATAAGAAAGCCTTCCTCAGCGATCAATGCAAAGAAATAGAGGAACACAACAGAATAGGAAAAGACTAGAGATCTCTTCAAGAAAATTAGAGATACCAAGGGAACACTTCATGCAAAGATGGGCTCGATAAAGGACAGAAATGGTATGGACCTAACAGAAGCAGAAGATATTAAGAAGAGGTGGCCAGAATACACAGAAGAACTGTACAAAAAAGATCTTCACGACCCAGATAATCACGAGGGTGTGATCACTGACCTAGAGCCAGATATCCTGGAATGTGAAGTCAGGTGGGCCTTAGAAAGCATCACTACAAACAAAGCTAGTGGAGGTGATGGAATTCCATTGAGCTA
>NW_011375196.1:0-547 GCF_000754665.1 Bison bison bison
ACCTACCTGGTCATCTGCCTGATGCTCGCCAGTTGAGCCCCGCGACACCTGCCTACTCATCTGCCTGATACTCGCCAGCTGAGCCGCGTGACACCTGCCTGCTCATCTGCCTGATACTCGACAATTCAGCCCCGTGAGACCTCCCTGCTCATCTGCCTGATACTCAACAGCTGAGCCGCACGACACCTGCCTGCTCATCTGCCTGATACTCGCCAGCTTAGCCGAGCGACACCTGCCTGCTCATCTTCCTGATGCTCGTCAGCTGAGCAGCGCGACACCCGCTGCTCATCTGCTTGATACTCGCCAGCTGACGCCCTGCGACACCTGCCTGCTCATCTGCCTGATACTCGCCAGCTGAGGCGCGCGAAACCTGCATGCTCATCTGCCTGATACTCGACAGCTGAGCCGCGCGACACCTGCCTGCTCATCTGCCGGATACTCGACAATTCAGCCCCGTGACACCTGCCTGCTCATCTGCCTGATACTCGTCAGCTGAGCCGCGGACACCTGCCTACTCATCTGCCTGATACTCGCCAGCTGAGCCCCA
>NW_011375197.1:0-552 GCF_000754665.1 Bison bison bison
AGCAGTAGCAGCAGCAGCAGCAGAGCTTTCGAACTTGCAAATAACATGAAATACCAAAATACATTGTTACTTTTCCTTTCTTCCACCTCTCTCTTTCTCTCTCTCTCTCTCACACACACACACACACACACAGGCACACATAATTTTTACATGTTAAAAATACTTATATGAAAAACAGGTACTAATTTTTTAAATAACATCTCAATATTTAAACAAAGCTGTACTTCATGTATTTAAAATAAAAACACATAAATTACACATTGGTTTCCCTATATTTGATATTATTGAATAATTCCATAATTTGAATTCTTTGTTTTTAATGGGGTTTTTAACTTTGACTGAAATACTTGCTTCAGACTTATTGAAAGTAGAATTAATTTTTTTTTTGACCTCCTACTTTTAGATTTGGGGGGTGATGGTTCAGAATCAGATGTGTTCACAGTAATGGATGCTACTTCCACCAATCCTGTTGAAGGGGTTCCAGTGATACCCGAATAAAAATTCTTGTTTCAGGAGGTAATCCTTCTAGATGCTTAGGCTTCTTATACATTT
>NW_011375198.1:0-566 GCF_000754665.1 Bison bison bison
ATTGGAGCTGTAAGTTAACTCTTTGACAGAGAGAGCGAGATGGTGGTGGGGGACAGCCCCCAGTGAAATCAGAGGTGAGAGCACAAAGCAATAAAGTAGGCAGACTCTGGTTTTTTTTTGGGGGGGATGCTCGAGAATATCCAGGTGGACTCCTGAGGCTCGATCCCGCATTTGCTTATGCCGAGCCTCTTTCCTCATGACCTTTGTCCAGAGTGGAATGCCTCACCGGCTCCCGGCACATGACCAGGGCATGCTCAGTCACGATATCAGTGCATGATCAGCCACGTGATCACTGACGGCACAGTCACGTGATCAACACCTCTCAGTCACGTGATCACCGTATGACAAATACGTGATCAGTGAACGACCAGCCACGTGATCACTGCATGGGCACTCAGGTGGTCAGTTTCTGATCAGCCACGTGATCAGTGCGTGCACAGTCCCATGATCAGCGCCTGTCAATCACTGATCACTCCCTGTGAAACACGTGATCAGTGCCCGATCAGCCACGTCATCAGTGCATGCGCAGTCACGTGATCAGTGCATGATAGCCACGTGATCAGTGC
>NW_011375198.1:4798-5179 GCF_000754665.1 Bison bison bison
AACTTCAAGACAAGAAGTTTGCACCACTTACGTAGGCCGCCGGCGCCCTCTCGAAGAGCGGAAGGTGCCTCACCCTAGACACCTTCTCGAGTGGGTCTTCGCAGCCCAGGCATAATTAGTAAGCGTGGTGGGTTCCGCGCTCCAGAGGAAGCCTCAGCTGGAAGTTCAAGGGAAGAATGACAAGGAACTTTATAAATTGGAACTGTAAGTTAACTCTTGGACAGAGAGAGGGAGATGGAGTTGATGGACAGCCCACAGTGAAATCAGAGGTGAGAACACAAAGCAAGAAAGTAGGCAGATTCTGGTTTTTTCTGGGGGGAGATGCTCGAGAATATCCGGGTGGATTCCTGAGGCTCGATCCCGCATTTGCGTATGCCGAGC
>NW_011375199.1:0-721 GCF_000754665.1 Bison bison bison
AATGGTGTTATCACTTAGTCTCACCTAGAGCCAGACATCCTGGAATGAGAAGTCAAGTGGGCCTTAGGAAACATCACTATTAACAAAGCCAGTGGAGGTGATGGGCATTCCAGTTCAGCTATTGAGAAATCCTAAAAAGATGATGCTGTGAAAAGTTTTGACACTCAATATGTTTAGCAAATTTGGAAAACTCAGCGGTGGTCACAGGACTGGAAACAGTCAGCTTTCATTCCAATCCCAAAGAAAGGCAATACCAAAGAATGCTCAAACTATCGCACAATTGCGCTCACCTCACACACTAGTAAATAATGCTCAAAATTCTCTAAGCCAGAGTTCGATATGTGTGACCATGAAGTCCTAGATGTTTAAAGTGGTTTTAGAAAAGGCAGACGAACCAGACATCAAATTGCCAACATCAAGGCAATGGCACCCCCACCTCAGTATTCCTGCCTGGAAAATCCCATGGATGGAGGAGCCTGGAAGGCTGCAGTCCATGGGGCCACCGAGGGTCAGACACGACTGAGAGACTTCATTTTCACTTTCAGGTATTGGAGAAGGAAATGGCAAACCACTCCAGTGTTCTTTCCTGGAGAATCCCAGCGATGGGGGAGCCTGGTGGGCTGCCGTCTATGTGGTCACACAGAGTCAGACAGGACTGAAGTGATTTAATAGCAGCAGCGGCAGCTCCTATCATCAAAAAAGCAAGAGAGTTCCAGAAAAA
>NW_011375200.1:0-999 GCF_000754665.1 Bison bison bison
CATTCGAGTTGCGGAGGAAAGCTGGGGATTGCTCTCGAGTGACTGCAGGGCCAATAGACCTCATCTAGGCTTGTGTCCAGAAGCCAATGTTCCTCTCCAGGGTCGACCGGGATCTCGGGGTTGCATTCCAGACGCACCCAGGGAGAGAGGAATTTATCTCGAGTGGAAGCAAAGAACCCCGCTCTGCTCTCTAGTCGCGACGGGTATTTCTTGGAGCTCACTGGGTGGACAAAAGGGAGTCAAGCCTCCTGAGGCGTTTGGAGAGAGGTCGCGAGGTTGGCCTCTATGCCATGCAGGAGACGAAGGCCCTCATCTCCGCGAAGACGGGGGAGTCTCGGGGTGGTTCTCGAACGGCGGCCCCAGGGTGCGGTTTTTCACGAGGCACGACGGCGAGGTCAGTGAGCCTCTCGTGGGGCGCCAGGGAAGTCGGGTCTCCATGCGAGTGGCGAGGGGGAGCGCGTCATTGCTCTCGAGTCATGGGAGGGGAATCTGGCCTCGAGACGTGTTGAAGAAGGTCTCTCGAGGTTTTCTCAGTTGGAGGCAGGAAACCCTGGCTTCCCTCGACTTGTGCAGGTGACCTCAGGGGGCTTCTCATGGTGGCTCTGAGAAGTCATGGAAACTGGAGGTGGGAGGGGCCTCTCGGGACTCCACGGGGTTTGGTGCATTGGAAGAGGGCCTCTTCTCCAGCTGAGGCAGGAACCTCAGGGTTCCTCTGATTTCAGACTCCGATCGCAGGGTCCCTGCAGACTGGGGACAGGAGAGTCAGGCCTCGTCTTGGGTTGAGGCATGGAACTCCGCTTGCCTCTCGAGGTGTCCCCGGGGAGAGAGGCCACTTGTCGAGCTGGATTTCGAACCTGGGGGTTTTTCCGGACGACGCACGGGCGAGTCACTGCCCCTTTGTGTTGACTTCATTCACAGGGTGGAGTTCGGAGAGGTGTCCGGGCATCGGGTTCTTATCAAGAGGGGACCGGGAAATCGGGGTGCTTCACAACGTGGAAG
>NW_011375201.1:0-607 GCF_000754665.1 Bison bison bison
CGGCTGGCAGTCACTGATCACTGCCTGATAAACACGTGATCAGTGCCCGATTAGTCACGTCATCAGTGCATGCACAGTCACGTGATCAGTGCATGATGGCCACGTGATCAGTGCATGCTCAGTCACGTGATCTGTACTTGATCAGCCACGTGATCAGTGCCTGCAGAGTCACGTGATAAGAGCCTGCTGAGCTGCGTGATTCCTGCCGGCTCATCTGCATGACAATTGCCTGCTGAGCTGCGTGATTTCTGTCAGCTCATCTGCTTGACAATTGCCAGCTTAGCTGCGTGATTCCTGCCTGGTCACCTGCTTAATTATTGCCAGTTGAGCAGCATGATTCGTCACTGCTGAGCTCCATGCTTATTGCATGCTGATTGCGTGCTTCGTGTCTGCTGAGCTCTTGGAGTATTGCCTCCTGAGGTCCCTGTTCGGGCGCCACCTGCTGCGGGCCAGCCCCAGCTGATCCAGGGTATTGGAAGGAGAGATGGCCTAAAGGACTATTTATATGCTAATCAGAGATGTCAAGAATAATAGTATGAGGAGAGCTCAGTAGGAAAATTCGGTGGAGAAAAGAGACTGAGTAGCTTGGTTTACTCGGAAGACCAAT
>NW_011375202.1:0-690 GCF_000754665.1 Bison bison bison
AATACTCCTGTACCTACATGTTGGTCCCTGATTTGAACTGGTCTAGGTCATGCCCTTGTTAGATCCCCCAACATAAACTCCTCTTCCCACTTATTGGTTGCTGCACTTAACTAGTGTGGGTTAAGCACTTGATCTAGCCATGACCAATTAATCCTGAGCCCACATCTCTATCACTACACTGAACAAGTCTAGGTCCTGCCTTTCTTAGATCCCAAAATACATACTCCTCAGCCCACAATTTGGTACTTGCACTGAAGCAGTCTGGGTCCTACCCATGCTCAAGCCCCGAGAAACACTCCTGAGCCTGCAACTCGGTCCCTGCACTGAACCAGGGTGGGTCCTGCCCTTGTTCAAACCCCCAACAAATACTCCTGAGTCAGCATCTCTGTCCCTGCCATGAACCAGGCTGGGTCCTTCTCTTGTTCAAGCTCCTGACAAATGTAGGTTAACATTAGTATCCAAACAAAAGTGAAATGTACTTACACTCCTGGTAAGAAACTTACAGTTAGCAAATGGTGTCAATGCGTAAGAAGCTGAAAGGTGAAGGCTGCAATAGACTTATTCCCCTGAATACCTATGCAATTCATAATCCACACAGACCTCCTGTATCAAGAGACATGTCCTCAACAGATTCTGTTGATTTTTTCAGATTCTGAAAAAAATGGTGACAATAACTGCAGCAGAATACCT
>NW_011375203.1:0-568 GCF_000754665.1 Bison bison bison
GACAGAGAGAGCGAGATGGTGGTGGGGGACGAGCCCCCAGTGAAATCAGAGGTGAGAGCACAAAGCAATACAGTAGGCAGACTCGGTTTTTTTTGGGGGGTAGGATGCTCGAGAATATCCGGGTGGACTCCTGAGGCTCGATCCCGCATTTGCGTATGCCGAGCCTCCTTCCTCATGACCTATGTCCAGAGTGGAATGCCTCCCCGGCTCCCGGCACATGATCAGTGCATGCTCAGTCACGATATCAGGGCCTGCTCAGCCACGTGATCACTGACGGCACAGTCACGTGATCAGCGCCTCTCAGTCACGTGATGACCGTATGATAAACACGTGATCAGTGAACGATCAGCCACGTGATCAATGCATGCGCGGTCAGGTGGTCAGTTCCTGATCAGCCACCTGATCAGTGCGTGCACAGTCCCCTGATCAGCGCCCTTCAGTCACTGATCACTGCCTGATAAACACGTGATCAGTGCCCGAACAGCCACGTCATCAGTGCATGCGCAGTCACGTGATCAGTGCATGATAGCCACGCCATCAGTGCGTGCACAGTCCCATGATCAGCGCC
>NW_011375204.1:0-824 GCF_000754665.1 Bison bison bison
CCTGATCACCAGGCCTCTGCTTTCTAAGCCGTGGGGTGCATGGTGATGAGACAGGAACTCATGCCAACTTGCCTGAACAGGCAGAGCCAGACTTCCAGCCTGTGAGGGTGCAGTCTGCCCCGGCCTTCACCTCCATTGACTGATCAGCCCTCAGTCCTTCAGAGGCCCTGTCTCTATGCCAGAGCTTTCTAGATCTCAGCCTCTGCCCTGCTTAAATCTGTTCCCAGGGCAGGGTCTGCTTCACTCATTATCGTTATCCTTCAGATATGGGTCACTTAGTGAGATATGGGAGAAAGAGCCAGAAGATTGGATAAAGAGTGGATAAACACTCCAGAAAGGTGGAGGAGTTTGCAGGGAAATTAAACAAGACAGCTTCCTTTATCTAAAGCACACTTAAATCTCAGGCCATTTTAGACATAAACGGAATTTCCCTATGCCATAGATTGGCTGTTCCCATCACAGATCCAAAGATACCGTAAATCAAAAATGTCTTTCTGGAGTTCAGTTCAGTTCAGGCGCTCAGTCGTGTCCGACTCTTTGAGACCCCATGAATCCCGGCACCCCAGGCCTCCCTGTCCATCACCAACTCCCAGAGTTCACTCAGACTCATGTCCATCGAGTCAGTGATGTCATCCAGCCATCTCATCCTCTGTCATCACCTTCTCTTCCTGCCCCCAATCCCCCCCAGCATCACAGTCTTTTCCAATGAGTCAACTCTTCGCATGAAGTGGCCAAATTACTGGAGTTTCAGTTTTAGCATCATTCCTTCCAAAGAAAACCCAGGGCTGATCTCCTTCAGAATGGACTGGTTGGATCTCCTTGCA
>NW_011375205.1:0-858 GCF_000754665.1 Bison bison bison
GGCCTCCGGGCCAGAAGATGATGCAAATCACCTAAACTTTTGCATATGATAAGTTTGCAGGAAGAAAGCCTGGTTTGCTGCAAGACTCTACCCTTCCCCCATTATCCTCTATGCATAACTTAAGGTATAAAAACTACTTTGAAAAATAAAGTGCGGGCCTTGTTCACCGAAACTTGGTCTCACCATGTCGTTCTTTCTCTTACCTTCTGGCTGAATTATTCAGCCTCTTTTCTCCACTGAATTTCCTCACTGAGCTATCCTCATTCTATTACTCTTTATGTCCTTAATTAACATTTAATTAAGCAGTTGTTTCCTGATCTTGGCCTACACCGTCTCTCCTTCAAATACCCTGGATCAGCCGGGGCTGGTCCCCGGCACCCTATCATGGCTCGAGAGCAATGACGCGCTCGCCCTCGCCACTCTCATGGAGACCCGACTTCCCTGGCGCCCCAAGAGAGGCTCGCTGACCTGGCCGTCGTACCTCGTGAGAAAGCGCACACTGGGGCCGCCGCTCGAGAACAACCCCAAGACTCCCCCGTCATCGCGAGATGAGGGCCTTCGTCTCCTGCATGGCCTAGAGACCAATTTCGCGACCTCTCTCCAAACGCCTCAGGATGCTTGACTCCCTTTAGTCCACCCAGTGAGCTCCAAGAGATACCCGTCGTGACTCAAGAGCAGAGCGGGGTTCTTTGCTTCCACTCGAGATGGATGCCTGTCTCCCCGGGTGCGTCTGGAATGCAACCCCGAGATCCCTTCCGCCCCTGGAGAGGAACACTGGCTTCTGGACACAAGCCTAGATGAGGTCTATTGGCCCTGCAGTCACTCGAGAGCAATCCCCAGCTTTCCTCCAACTCGAAT
>NW_011375206.1:0-706 GCF_000754665.1 Bison bison bison
TCGCCCCGCCCCGGGCGCGCTCCCGGTGCGCTGCCCACCTTCACCACGGGCTCCCGGTGAGCCCCGCCCCCACGCCCGGTTCCAGGAGAGCCTCTGGCACCTCGCTCCCGCCGCCCGGTGAAACGGGAGGACAATCCATCCAGCCCACAGAGGCAATCCAAGCTGTCTAGAATTCAGGGATCCAACGAGGACTACGGAAAGGAAAGATGACCTGACCGAGGAGGGCCATGATATTCTATAGAACCGGACAAAGTTGGTTTCCAAGGAAACTTGATTCCTTGGAACCCGGAAAGCTGGTTCTTTTCATATGCAATTCCAAACCAGGAGCTCCTTCCCAAAGCCTGCCTGGCCGCCAGCCCCACCCCCCACTCCCCAGAAAAAACGGCTCAAAGAAATCTTTTCCATCTCAGGCGGAAAACTGGAAGATGTCTTGTCTTGTCTGTCTGGATTGATGTCTGTGTCAGTGTGAGCCTTGTGATTTTTGATAATAGTGCTCAAGTTCTGAGTTCTTATTTCAATGGTCTCAAGACAAGGCAGCCCTTGCCAACCCACTGCTTCCAATACAAGAAAACTTTGACCTCAGGGAATGTCAGAGTCCCGTGAACTGGGAACTAGTCAATATTAAATATCTAGTAGTTTTGTTTTTGCTCCTCTACTGTAGACATGTCTAAGAGTCATCAACATGAAGCACAAAATGTTCATAGTG
>NW_011375207.1:0-963 GCF_000754665.1 Bison bison bison
CTCCAGGGGCGACAGGGATCTCGGGGTTGCATTCCAGACGCACCCGGGGAGACAGGCATTCATCTCGAATGGAAGCAAAGAATCCCGCTCTGCTCTCGAATCGCGACGGGTATCTCTTGGAGCTCACTGGGTGGACTCAAGGGAGTCAAGCCTCCTGAGACGTTTGGAGAGAGTTCGCGAGATTGGTCTCTAGGCCATGCAGGAGGCGAAGGCCCTAATCTCTCGATTACGGGGGAATCTCGGGGTTGTTCTCGAGCGGCGGCCCCAGTGTGTGGTTTCTCACGAGGTACGACGGCGAGGTCAGTGAGCCTCTCGTGGGGCGCCAGGGAAGTCGGGTCTCCATGAGACTGGTGAGGGGGAGCGCGTCACTGCTCCCGAGCCATGGTAGGGGAATCTGGCCTCGAGACGTGTTGAAGAAGGTCTCTCGAGGTCTTTCTCGGGTTGAGGCAGGAAACCCTGGGTTCCCTCGACTTGTGCAGGTGACCTCAGGGGGCTTCTCATGGTGGCTCTGAGAAGCCAGGGAAACTGGAGTTGGGAGGGGCCTCTCGGGACCCCACTGGGTTTGGTGCATTGGAAGAGGGCCTCATCTCCAGTTGAGGCAGGACCCCCAATGTACCTCTGATTTCAGACTCCGATCGAAGGGTCCCTGCAGACTGGGGACAGGAGAGTCAGGCCTCGTCTTGGGTTGAGGCATGGAACTCCGCTTGCCTCTCGAGATGTCCCCGGGGAGAGAGGCCGCTTGTCGAGCTGTATTTGGAACCTGGGGTTTTTCCCGAACGACGCACGGAAAAACTGCCCCTTCGTGTTGACTTCATTCACAGGGTGGAGTTCGGAGAGGTGTCCGGGCATCGGGTTCTTCTCAAGAGGGGACCGGGAAATCGGGGTCCTACGGAATGTGGAACCACCCACGAGGCCACGTCTGGAATGTCTTCGTGAGACCGGCCTCATCCTGAGGTGCGACCG
>NW_011375208.1:0-848 GCF_000754665.1 Bison bison bison
ACCATTCAGGTATGACCTAAGTCAAATCCCTTATGATTATACAGTGGAAGTGAGAAATAGATTTAAGAGTCTAGATCTGATAGATAGAGTGCCTGATGAACTATGGATGGAGGGTTGTGACATTGTATAGGAGACAGGGATCAAGACCATCCCCATGGAAAAGAAAATAGCAAAAAAGTAAAAAATAGGCTGTCTGAAGAGGCCTTACAAATAGCTCTGAAAAGAAGAGAGGCAAAAACAAAAGAGAAAAGGAAAGATATAAGCAGCTGAATGCAGAGTTCCAAAGAATAGCCAGGAGAGATAAGAAAGCCTTCCTCAGTGATCAATGCAAAGAAATAGAGGAAAACAATAGAATGAGAAAGACTAGAGATCTCTTCAAGAAAATTAGAGATACCAAGGGAATATTTCATGCAAAGATGGGTTCGATAAAGGACAGAAATTGTATGAACCTAACAGAAGCAGAAGATATTAAGAAGAGTTGGCAAGAATACACATAAGAACTATACAAAAAACATCTTCATGACCAAGATGATCACTGACCTAGAGCCAGACATCCTAGAATGTGAAATCAAGGTGGCCTTAGAAAGCATCACTATGAACAAAGCTAGTGGAGGTGATGGAATTCCAGTTGAGCTATTTCAAATCCTGAAAGATGATGCTGTGAAAGTGCTGCACTCAATATGTCAGCAAATTTGGAAAACTCAGCAGTGGCCACAGGACTGGAAAAGGTCAGTTTTCATTCCAATCCCAAAGAAAGGCAATGCCAAAGAATGCTCAAACTATCATACAATTGCACTCATCTCACACACTAGTAAAGTAATGCTCAAAATTCTCCAAGCCAGGCTTCA
>NW_011375209.1:0-675 GCF_000754665.1 Bison bison bison
TGAGCGCCGCCACACCTGCCCGCTCATCTGCTTGATAAACGCCAGCTGAGCCGCGCAACACCTGCCCGTTCATCTGCCTGATAATCGCCAGCTGAGCCACATGACACCTGCCTGCTCATCTGCTTGATAATCGCCAGCTGAGCCACATGACACCTGCCCGCTCATCTGCTTGATAATCGCCAGCTGAACCACATGACACCTACCCCCTCATCTGCTTGATAATCACCAGATGAGCCGCGCGAAAGCTGCCCGCTCATCTACTTGATAATCGCCAGCTGAGCCTCGCGACACCGGCCCGCTCATCTGCTTGATAATCGCCAGCTGAGCCTCGCGACACTTGCCCGTTCATCTGCTTGATAATCGCCCGCTGAACCGTGCGACACCTGCCCGCTCATCTGCTTGATAATCCCTAGCTGAACCACGCGACACCTGCTTGCTCATATGCTTGATATTCGCCAGCTGAGCCGTGCGACACCTGCCCGCTCATCTGCTTCATAAACGCCAGCTGAGCCGTGCAACACCTGCCCGCTCATCTGCTTGATAATCGCCAGCTGAGCCACATGACACCTGCCCGCTCATCTGCTTGTTAATCCCTAGCTGAACCACGCGACACCTGCTTGCTCATATGCTTGATATTCGCCAGCTGAGCCGTGCGACACCTGCCCGCTCATCTGC
>NW_011375210.1:0-616 GCF_000754665.1 Bison bison bison
GGGTAGCCTATCCCTTCTCCAGGGGATCTTTCCAACCCAGGAATCGAACCAGGGTCTCCTGCATTGCAGGCAGATTCTTTACCAACTGAGCTATCAGGGAAGCCATCTACCATACATCTCATCTTTAGGGACTGCACTGCACCCGTGCATGCCTCCCTCCATGCATCATTTGGCATGGCGCATGGCACAGACACTGTAGTAGAGTGAGTTACCATGCTTTCCATAGGGACTTCAGGAAGCCAAATACACGCTCCACTATGTTTGAGCTGCCCCCGTTGCTGGCGTCTGCCACCAGAGCCCTCTTCCCCGCTCCCTGGGGGCCGCCGGAACTCCACCCATGTTGGTCCAGCATCCTCCCCCTCAGCCTGCGGCCGCTGCTGCCTTTTCCCAGTACTCAGGGACCTTCAGACTCTGAGCGTAGCACAGGCTCCTGAGGGTCAGTTGCCCAGTCTTCTGCCCCCTCTCTGGCATCACTGTCAGCCCTGGGTAGAACTGATGCTTGCACATCTCCCATGAGGGGGAGTGCCCTCTCTCCTGAGGCAGCCCATTCCATCTTTGGAAGCTTTTGATTCTTGTGGGTTAATGCATGAACTGCTGAGTGGATCCACAAGGCTGG
>NW_011375211.1:0-671 GCF_000754665.1 Bison bison bison
GAACCCCGCTCTGCTCTCGAGTCGCGACGTGTATCTCTTGGAGCTCACAGGGTGGACTAAGGGAGTCAAGCCTCCTGAGGCGTTTGGAAAGAGGTCGCGAGGTTGGCCTCTAGGCCATGCAGGAGACGAAGGCCCTCATCTCCGCGATGACGGGGGAGTCTCGGGGTGGTTCTCGAGCGGCGGCCCCAGGGTGCGGTTTCTCACGAGGTACGACGGCGAGGTCAGTGAGCCTCTCGTGGGGCGCCAGGGAAGTCGGGTCTCCATGTGAGTGGCGAGGGGTAGCGCGTCATCGCTCTCGAGTCATGGTAGGGGAACCTGGCCTCCCGACGTGTGGAAGAAGGTCTCTCGAGGTGTTTCTCGGGTTTAGGCAGGAAACCCTGGCTTCCCTTGACTTGTGCAGGTGACCTCAGGGGGCTCCTCATGGTGGCTCTGAGAAGTCAGGGAAACTGGAGGTGGGAGGGGCCTCTGGGGTCTCCCCTGGATTTGGTGCGTTGGAAGAGGGCCTCATCTCCAGTTGAGGCAGGAACCTCAGGGTTCCTCTGATTTCAGACTCCGATCGCAGGGTCCCTGCAGACTGCGGTCAGGAGAGTCAGGCCTCGTCTTGGGTTGAGGAATGGAACTCCGCTTGCCTCTCGAGGTGTCCCCGGGGAGAGAGGCCACTTGTCGAGCTG
>NW_011375212.1:0-545 GCF_000754665.1 Bison bison bison
GTATGGAGCTGAGCAAGCAGGAATCACGCAGCTCAGCAGGCCATAATCAAGAAGCTGAGCAGGCAGGAATCACGCAGCTTAGCAGGCAATAATCATGGAGTTGAGCAGACTGTAATGAAGTGGCTAAGCAGACTCTGAGCACGTCACTCAGCCGGCTCCTAACCCGGTCTTGAGGAGGCACTAATCACGCAGCTGAGCAGGGACTAATCACACAGCTGATCAGGCAAGAGTCACGCAGCTGAGCAGGGATTAAGCATGCAGCTGAGCAAGCGCTAATCCCTTGATTCAGCAGACCCGGATCACGTGAATGAGCAGGCCCTGATCACGTGGCTGAGCATGCACTGATCACGTGACTGAGCATGCACTGATCACGTGACTGAGAGGCACTGATCACGTGACTGGCAGGCGCTGATCACGTGGCTATCATGCACTGATCACCTGCTTCAGGAGGCAATAATCAAAGAGCTCGAGCAGGCACTAATCACTTGGCTAAGAGGGCACTATTCACGGAGAGGAGCAGGAAATCGTCAAGGAGCTGAGCAAAC
>NW_011375213.1:0-812 GCF_000754665.1 Bison bison bison
AGTTTAGCACAGGATAGAAACTCGGGTAACCAAAACACCTGGAGAAACGATTGTATGTTCAGTTCAGTTCAGTGGCTCAGTCGTGTCTGACCTTTGGGACCCCGTGGCCTGCAGGACGCTGGGCTTCCGTGTCCATCACCAACTCCAGGGGCTTGCTCAAACTCATGTCCATCGAATCAGTGATGCCATCCAACCATCTTAGCCTCTGTCGTCCCCTTCTCCTCTGCCTTCAATCAAGACTCTCATAGGCAGATATTGTCGAGTGTAATTAGTGTTCATAGTTTATCTAAAAGCTCATATCACATTTAATTTTTCGTTTTGTTCCTGTTCTTTCGAGGTACTTTCTTGTTGACAAGCTTGTGACAGGTATAACGATATAGTAATTTTTACCTTAGAACAAACCGAGGCACTATGAACATTTTGTGCTTCATGTTGATGACTCTTAGACATGTCTACAGTAGAGGAGCAAAAACAAAACTACTAGATATTTCATATTGACTAGTTCCCAGTTCACGGGACTCTGACATTCCCTGAGGTCAAAGTTTTCTTGTATTGGAAGCAGTTGGGTTTGCAAGGGCTGCCTTGTCTTGAGACCATTGAAATAAGAACTCAGAACTTGAGCACTATTATCAAAAATCACAAGGCTCACACTGACACAGACATCAATCCAGACAGACAAGACAAGACATCTTCCAGTTTTCCGCCTGAGATGGAAAAGATTTCTTTGAGCCGTTTTTTCTGGGGAGTGGGGGTGGGCGTGGCGGCCAGGCAGGCTTTGGGAAGGAGCTCCTGGTTTGGAATTGCATATGAAA
>NW_011375214.1:0-530 GCF_000754665.1 Bison bison bison
TGATATTCTCCATCTGAGCCGCGTGACACCTGCCTGCTCATCTGCCTGATACTCGCCAGGTGAGCCAGCCACACCTGCCTGCTCATCTGCCTGATACTCGGCAGCTGAGCCCCGCGACACCTGCCTGCTCATGTGCCTGATACTCGCCAGCTGAGCCGCTCGACACCTGCCTGCTCATGTGCCTGATACTCGCCAGATGAGCCAGTGACACCTGCCTGTTCATCTGCCTGATACTCGCCAGCTGAGCCGCGCGACACCTGCGTGCTCATCTGCCTGATACTCGCCAGCTTAGCCCCGCGACACCTGCCTCCTCATCTGCCTGATACTCGCCAGCTGAGCCGCACGACACCTGCCTGCTCATCTGCCTGATACTCGAAAGATGAGCCACGCGACACCTGCCTGCTCATCTTCCTGATACTCGCCAGCTGAGCCGCGCGACACCTGCCTGCTCATCTGTATGGTACTCGCCACCTGAGTCGCGCGACACCTGCCTGCTCATCTGCCTGATACTCGCCAGCTGAGTCCCGCGA
>NW_011375215.1:0-807 GCF_000754665.1 Bison bison bison
CATCGCAAGATGAAGCCCTTTCCCGCTACAGCGTCTCAGGAGAAGTCCCACGTTAGGAATTGGAGGTCGAAACGGTACTTGGCACCCTTGATGCGCCCCCACCAAGTTCCCCGGCATCCCGGTCTCCCTGGAGAGGAACACCGAGGTTTTCCGGCACCACTTCCTCTGAGCCCCTTCTACCCTCCTGATCTCCACAGGAGGGTCGACTCCCCTGCTTTGTCTGGAAGGGGTTCCTGACCTTCCGGTCGCACCTCAGGATGAGGCCGGTCTCACGACGACATTCCAGACGTGGCCTCGTGGGTGCTTCACATTGCGAAGCACCCCGATTTCCCAGTCCCCTCTTGGTAAGAACCCGATGCCCGGACACCTCTCCGAACTCCACCCTGTGAATGAAGTCAACACGAAGGGGCAGTGACTCGCCCGTGCATCGTCCGGAAAAGACCCCCAGGTTCCAAATACCGCTCGACAAGTGGCCTCTCTCCCCGGGGACCCCTCGAGAGGCAAGCGGAGTTCCATGCCTCAACCCAAGACGAGGCCTGACTCTCCTGTCCCCAGTCTGCAGGGACCCTGCGATCGGAGTCTGAAATCAGAGGAACCCTGAGGTTCCTGCCTCAACTGGAGATGAGGCCCTCTTCCAATGCACCAAACCCCGTGGTGTCCCGAGAGGCCCCCCCCACCTCCAGTTTCCCTGACTTCTCAGAGCCACCATGAGAACCCTCTGAGGTCACCTGCACAAGTCGAGGGAAGCCAGGGTTTCCTGCCTCAACCCGAGAAAGACCTCGAGAGACCTTCTTCAACACGTCTCGG
>NW_011375216.1:0-659 GCF_000754665.1 Bison bison bison
CTTTACAGGTATATGTGTGTGTGTGTGTGTGCTGTTCTCAGCCCTGTGCCCTGGCGACTGTGCAACCCGTTTTTTTGTATGTGTGTCTTTCTGTGTTTGTGTGTGTGTGTGCTGTTCTCTGCCCTGTTCTCTGGCGACTGTGAAACTGGTTTGTGTGTGTGTGTGTGCTGTTCTCAGCCCTGTGCCCTAGCTACTGTACAACCTGTTTGTGTGTGTGTGTGTGTTTCTGTGTCTGCTGTTCAAGGTCCTGTGCCCTGGCGAATGTGCAACAGATTTAGGTGTATGTGTGTTAGTGTGTGTGTGTGTGTGTGTGCCATTCTCAGCAATGTGTACTGATGTCTGCACAACCAGTTTGTGTGTGTGTGTGTGTGCTGTTCTCAGACCTGTGCTCTGGTGACTGTGAAACCTGATTGTGTGTCTTTGTTTGTGTGTGTGTGTGTGTGCGCCGTTCTCAGCTCTGTGCCCTAGCGACTGTGCAAGCGATTTTTCTGTGTATGTCTGTGTGTGTGTGTGCTGTTCTCAGCCTGTGCCCTGGCGACTGTGCATCAGGTTTCTCTTTGTGTGTGTAAGTTTGAATTCTCAGCCCTGTGCCCTGGTGATTGTGCAATGGTTTGTGTGTGTGTGTGTATGTCTGTGTGTGACATTCTCAGACCTGTGTC
>NW_011375216.1:4858-5282 GCF_000754665.1 Bison bison bison
ATGTGTGTGTGTTTGTGCTGTTTTTAGCCCTGTGCCTTAGTGACAGTGTAACTGGTGTGTGTGTGCCGTTCTCAGCCCTTTGCCCTGGCAACTGTGCAACAGGTTGATGTGTGTGTGTGTGTGTGTGTGATTCTCATCTCTGTGTCCTGGCGACTGTGCAAGCAGTTGTCTGTGTGTGTGTGTGTGTGTGTGTGTGCCATTTTCAGCTCTGTGCCCAGGAGACTGTGCAACCGGTGTGTGTGTTTGTATATGTGTTTGTGTATGCTGTTCCCAGCCCTCTGCCCTGGCAACTCTGAAACTGGTTTCTTTGTGTGTGTCTCGGTCTGTGTGTGTGCCATGCTCAGCCCTGTGCCCTGGCGACTGTACAACTGGTTTTTGTGTGTGTGTGTATGTGTGTGTATATGCTGTTCTCAGCCCTGTGGCT
>NW_011375216.1:9413-10399 GCF_000754665.1 Bison bison bison
GTGTGCTGTTTTCAGCCCTGTGCCCTGGCGACTGTGAAACTGGTGTGTGTGTGTGTGTGTGTGTGTGTGTGTGTGCCATGCTCAGCCCTGTGCCCTGGCGACTGTACAACTGGTTTTTTTTGTGTGTGTATGTGTGTGTATGTGCTTTTCTCAGCCCTGTACGCTGGCGAATGCGTACAGGTTTGTGTGTGTGTGTGGGGTGGGGGAGTGCTGATCTCAGCCCTGTGGTCGGGGAACTGTGAAACCGGCTTGAGTGTGTGTGGGTGTGTGTGAGTGCTGTTATCAGTCCTGTACCCTGGCGACTCTGATACTGGTTTGTGTTCATGTGTGTGTGAGTGTGTGTGTGTGTGTTGCTGTTCTCAGCCCTGTGCCCTTGTGATTGTGCAACCAGTATCTGCCTCTGTGTGTGTGTGTGTGTGTGTGTGTGCTGTTCTCAACCCTTTGCCCTGGTGACTGAACAACCTAGTTTGTGTATATGTGTGTGTAGGTGTGTGTGCCATCCTGAGCCTTGTGTCCTGTCAACGTGGGAACTGGTGTGTGTGTGTGTCTGTGTGTGTGCTGTATTTCAGCCATGTGCCCTTCCGACTGTGCAACTGGTTTGTGTGTGTGTGTGTGTGCACGCGATTCTCATCTCTGTGTCCTGGCGATGTGTAACCGTTTTTGTGTGTGAGTGTGTGTAAGTGTGTGCTCTTTTCAACCCTGTGCCCTGGTGACTGTGCAACCGGTTTGTTCATGTGTGTTTTTGTGTGTGTCTGTGTGCTGTTCTCAGCCGTGTACCCTGGCAACTGTACCACCAGTTTGTGTGTATGTGTGTGTGTTACAGCTGTTCTGAGCCATGTGCCCTGGCAACTGTGCAACAAGTTTATATGTATGTTTATGTGTGTGTGTGAGTGTGTGTATGCCGTTCTCAACCCTGTGCCGTGGTGACTGTGCAAGCGGTTTGTGTGTGTGTGTGTGTGTGTATGTGTGTGTGTGCTGTTCTCAGA
>NW_011375216.1:13297-13621 GCF_000754665.1 Bison bison bison
TGTGCCATTCTCAGCCATGTGCCCTGGAGACTGTGCAAGCAGTTGTTTGTCTGTGTGTGTGTGTGTGTGCCATTTTCAGCTCTGTGCCCAGGGACTGTGCAACGGGTGTGTGTGTGTGTGTGTGTATGTGTGTGTGTTTGCTGTTCCCAGCCCTCTGCCCTGGAAACTCTGAAACTGGTTTCTTTGTGTGTGTGTCGGTCTGTGTGTGTGCCATGCTCAGCCCTGTGCCCTGGCGACTGTACAACTGGTTTTTTTTGTGTGTGTATGTGCTTTTCTCAGCCCTGTACGCTGGCGAATGCGTACAGGTTTGTGTGTGTGTGTGGG
>NW_011375216.1:14135-14805 GCF_000754665.1 Bison bison bison
GTTTGTGTTCATGCGTGTGTGTGTGTGTGTTTTCTGTGTGTGCTGTTCTAAGCCCTGTGCCCTGGCGACTGTGAATCTGGTGTGTCATGTGTGTGTGTGTGTGTGTGTTGCTGTTCTCAACCCTGTGCCCTGGCGATTGTGCAACCAGTATCTGTATGCCTGTGTGTGTGTGTGTGTGTGTGTGTGTGTGATTCTCATCTCTGTGTCCTGGCCCTGTGCAAGCAGTTGTTTGTGTGTGTGTTGTGTGTATGCCATTTTCAGCTCTGTGCCCAGGAGACTGTGCAACCGGTGTGTGTGTTTGTATATATGTGTGTGTATGCTGTTTCCAGCCCTCTGCCCTGGCAACTCTGAAACTGGTTTCTTTGTGTGTGTGTCGGACTGTGTGTGTGCCATGCTCAGCCCTGTGCCCTGGCGACTGTACAATCGGTTTTTCTGTGTGTGTGTATGTGTGTGTATGTGCTGTTCTCAGCCCTGTAAGCTGGCGAATGTGTACAGGTTTGTGTGTGTGTGGTGGGGTGGGGGAGTGCTGATCTCAGCCCTGTGGTCTGGCAACTGTGAAACCGGCTTGAGTGTGTGTGTGTGTGTGTGTGCTGTTCTCAGACCCGTGGCCTGGTGACAGTGCAACCGGTTTGTGAGTGTGTGTGTGTGCCATTTTCAGCCCTGGGCCCTG
>NW_011375217.1:0-682 GCF_000754665.1 Bison bison bison
AGGAATCACGCAGCTCAGATGGCAATTGTCATGCAGATGAGCCGGCAGGAATCACGCAGCTCAGCAGGCCTGATCACGTGACTCTGCAGGCACTGATCACGGGGCTGATCAAGTACAGATCACGTGACTGAGCATGCACTGATCACGTGGCTATCCTGCACTGATGACGTGACTGCCCATGCACTGATGACGTGGCTGATCGGGCACTGATCACATGGCTCATCATGCACTGATCACGTGTTTATCAGGCAATGATCAGTGACTGACAGGCGCTGATCATGGGACTGTGCACGCACTGATCACGTGGCTATCATGCACTGATCACGTGACTGCGCATGCAATGATGATGTGGATGTTCTGGCACTGATCACGTGTTTATCAGGCAGTGATCAGTGACTGACAGGCGCTGATCAGGGGACTGTGCACGCACTGATCAGGTGGCTGATCAGGAACTGACCACCTGACTGCGCATGCAGTGATCACATGGCTGGTTGTTCACTGATCACGTGTTTATCATATGGTGATCACGTGACTGAGAGGCGCTGATCAAGTGACTGTGCCGTCAGTGATCACGTGGCTGAGCAGGCACTGATATCGTGACTGAGCATGCACTGATCATGTGCCGGGAGCCGGGGAGGCATTCCACTCTGGACAAAGGTCATGAGGAAGGAGGCTCGGCATA
>NW_011375218.1:0-562 GCF_000754665.1 Bison bison bison
AGTCATGTGATCAGTGAATGATAGCCATGTGATCAGTGCATGAACAGTCACGTAATAACTGTATGATCAGCAACGTCAAGAGTGCATGCTCACTCACGTGATCAGGACTGCTGAGCTGCGTGATCCTGGCTGATGAGCTGCTTGACAATTGCCAACTGTGCTGCGTGCGTCCTGCCTGCTCATCTGCTTGATTATTGCCAGCTGAGCTGCGTGATTCCTGCCTCCTCATCTGCTTGACAATATTCAGCTGAGCCGTGTGATTCCTGCCTGCTCAGCTGCTTGATTATTGCCAGCTGAGCTGCATGATTGGTCACAGCTGAAGTCCATGATTTTTGCCTGCTGATTGCGTGATTCGTGGCTCCTCAGCTCTTTGATTATTGCCTCCAGAGGCACATGATCATTGTATGAGAGCAAACATGATCAGCACATGATCAGTCACTTGATCAGCGCCATTCAGTCACGTGATCACTACATGATAGTCATATGATCAGTCCATGCTCAGTCAGGGTATCAGTGCCTGCACATTCACGTAATCAGCGCCTCTAAGTCACGTGATCACTGC
>NW_011375219.1:0-564 GCF_000754665.1 Bison bison bison
TGGAGCTGAAGGCTGTAATGAACTGGATAAGCAGACTCTAATCACGTGATTCAGCCGGCTCCTCTCTGGGGACTGAGCAGGCACTTATTATGCAGCTCAGCAAGCAAAAATCATGGAGCTGAGCAAGCAGGAATCACGCAGCTCAGCAGGCAATAATCATGGAGCTGAAGCAAACAGGAATCACGCAGCTCAGCATGCAATAATCAAGAAGCTGAGCAGGCAGGAATCACGCAGCTCAGCAGGCAATAAATATGGAGCTGAGCAAGCAGGAATCACGCAGCTCAGCAGGCAAATAATCAAAGAAGCTGAGCAGGCAGGAATCACGCAGCTTAGCAGGCAATAATCATGGAGCTGAGCAGACTGTAATGAAGTGGCTAAGCAGACTCTAATCACGTCACTCAGCCGGCTCCTAACCCGGTCTTGAGCAGGCACTAATCACGCAGCTGAGCAGGGACTAATCACACAGCTGATCCGGCCCGAGTCACGCAGCTGAGCAGGGATTAAGCATGCAGCTGAGCAAGCGCTAATCCCTTGATTCAGCAGACCCTGATCACGTGACTGAGC
>NW_011375220.1:0-726 GCF_000754665.1 Bison bison bison
ATGGAGACTCAGCCAGAGTGAGAGAGAGAGAGACATGGGGAGACCAGTATTTCGAGAAACTGATCCCAATTCTTTATTTTCCAGAGTCTGTTTTTATACACTGAGATGTTATACAAAAGTCACATGGGGACAGCAGTCCTGACTTTTATTAAAGTCAGGTGCTTCACACAAATGTATACAGAGGTCTTAGGGGTGTTACATCATCTTCTGGCCAGGGGGGCCTGCTGACAATTTACAACCCTCTCCTTGTGACAGCTGTCAGTCAATCAGGACACTTATTTCTCCAGGGCTGATTATTCTCAAAACAGACGCCACCCAAATAAAGTTACATTCCTACAGGGTGAGGGTGTAGTGGGTTTTAGTTAAGGAAAGAATTTACTTAGCCTAAGGTCTAACGTGATTAATATCAAAGGTTAATACTTATTTCTTCTATATATTCATTAATGTGTGAAAGGGCAGGGGATGTGGAGACTTAGCAACGAACATTGGCTCAACAAATGAAAAACCCTTCACCAACACAATTTCTCATTAGCCCACTATACTTATAGTTTTCTAACTTCTCTAAAGAACCTGTTTTTAGAGGGTTTAAAGCATCTCGTGCCTCTCACGGTTGGGAGGCTGTGAGCAATCACATGTGGCCCGACGAGGCTGTCAGGCAGGCTAGAGAACCTTCAGAGGAGTTTGTAGGTTAAAACACTCTTGTCACACCCAAGAGTTTTTATTGAC
>NW_011375221.1:0-700 GCF_000754665.1 Bison bison bison
AGGGACTGACAGGCGCTGATCATGGGACTGTGCACGCACTAAATCACGTGGCTGATCAGGAACTGACCACCTGACTGTGCATGCAGTGATCACGTGGCTGGTCGATCACTGATCACGTGTTTATCATACGGTGATCACGTGAATGAGAGGCGCTGATCACGTGACTGTGCCGTCAGTGATCACGTGGCTGATCATGCACTGATATCGTGACTGAGCATGCCCTGATCCTGTGCCGGGAGCCGGTGAGGCATTCCACTCTGGACAAAGGTCATGAGGAAGGAGGCTCGGCATACGCAAATGCGGGATCGAGCCTCAGGAGTCCACCCGGATATTCTCGAGCATCTCTCCACCCAAAAAACCAGAGTCTACCTCCTTTCTTGCTTTGTGCTCTCACCTCTGATTTCACTGGGCTGTCCCCCACCACCATCTCGCTCTCTCTGTCAAAGAGTTAACTTACAGCTCCAATTCATAAAGTTCCTTGTCATTCTGCCCTTGAACTTGCAGCTGAGGCTCCATCTGGAGCGAGGAACCCACCTCGCTTACTAATTATGCCTGGGCTGCTAAGACCCCCTCGAGAAGGTGTCTAGGGTGAGGCACCTTCCGCTATTCGGAGGGCGCCTGCGGCCTACGGAAGTGGTGCAAACTTCTTGTCTTGAAGTTTGATTGGTCTCCCGCGTAAACCAAGCAGATCGGAAGAGCG
>NW_011375222.1:0-530 GCF_000754665.1 Bison bison bison
ACGCTGCCCGCTCATCTGCTTGATTATCGCCAGATGAGCAGCGCCACACGTGCCCGCTCATCTGCTTGATGATCGCCAGGTGAGCCTCGCGACACCTGTCGCTCATCTGCTTGATAATCGCCAGCTGAGCCACAGGAAACCTGCATGCTCATCTGCTTGATAATCGACAGCTGAGGTCCCCGTCACCTGCCCGCTCATCTGCTTTATGATCGCCAGCTGAGCCTCGCGACACCTACCCGCTCATCTGCTTGATAAGTGCCAGCTGAGCCACGCGACACCTGCTCACTCATCTTCTTGAAAATCGCCAGCTGAGCCACACAACATCTGCCTGCTCATCTGCTTGATAATCGCCAGCTGAGCCACATAACACCTGCTCGTTCATCTGCTTGATAATCGCCAGCTGAGTCACACGACACCTGCCCTCTCATCTGCTTGATAATCGCCAGCTGAACCGCGCGACACCTGCCTGCTCATCTGCTTGATAATCGCCAGCCTAGCTGCCCGTCCCCTGCTCGCTCATCTGCCTGATA
>NW_011375223.1:0-564 GCF_000754665.1 Bison bison bison
ACATGTGTGTATAACTGAATCACTTTGTTTTACACCTGAAACTAACACAACATTGTAAATCAACTATATTTTTAATTTTTTAAAAAAGTCAACCAAGGAAAGATAAAAAAAAGAAGGCAATGGTAAGGGCTCTGAATTCTTGTTTCAGTTGATAACTTTTACATGCATGTTAGGGAAGGGGGAAATTGTAAAACAGAGAAATGTTATTTCTAACCTTGGTAAGGAATAGAGATGATGCCACTAAAGAAGCTGTAATTCAAAGATGAGGGCTTCACGTGGTGTTTCAGTGGTAAAGGATCTGGCTGCCAATGCCGGGTTGATCCTTGGTTGAGAAGATCCCTGGAGAAGAAAACGGCCACCAACTCCAGTATTCTTGCCTGGGAAATCCCATGGAGAGAGGAGCCTGGTGGGCTACAGTCCATGGGGTCACAAATAAATCGGACATGACTGAGCCCCTAAAATAACTCAATGATGGCACATCCAGTGACAGCCTGTAAACAACTACAGGACAAAACACACCCTCTTACCAGGAGGAAAAATCAGGTTGAGGAAGAATAGGTACAT
>NW_011375224.1:0-1037 GCF_000754665.1 Bison bison bison
GTAATTGATCATACACTGGTCACGTGGCTATCATGCACTGATCACGTGGCTGATCATACACTGATAACATGCCTGATCAAGCACTGATCACGTGGCTGATCATGGACTGATCAGGTGGCTCATCATGCACTGATCACGAAGCTGATCATACACTGATCACGTGGCTGTGCATGCACTGATCACGTGGCTGAAAATGCAATGATCACGTGGGAGATCATACACTGATCACGTGGCTGATCATGCACTGATCACGTGACTAATCATGCAGGGGTCACGTGGCTATCATTCACTGATCACGTGGCTGATCATACACTGATCATGTGCTGTCATGCACTGACCACATGCCTGATCATGAACTGATCACGTGCCTGATCATGCACTGATCACGTGCTGATCATACACTGATCACGTGACTGTGCATGCACTGATCACGTGGCTGAAAATGCAATGATCACGTGGGAGATCATACACTGACCACGTGGCTGATCATGCACTGATCACGTGCCTGACTATACACTGATCACGAGACTTCACATGCCCTGATTATGTGGCTGATCATGCACTGATCATGTAGCTATCATGCACTGATCACATGGCTATCATGCAGTGATCCCATGGCTCATCATATACTGATCACGTGACTGATCATGCAGGGGTAATGTGGCTGATCATGCACTGATCACTGGCTGATCATGCGCTGTAACCTTGCTATCATACACTGATATCTTGACTGATCATGCACTCTTCACGTGCCTGATCATGCACTGATCATGTGGCTGACCATGCACTGATCACGAAGCTGATCATACACTGAACACGTGACTGTGCATGCACTGATCACGTGACTGAACATGCAATGATCACGTGGATGATCATGCACTGATCACGTGGCTCATCATGCACTGATCACGAAGCTGATCATACACTGATCATGTGAGTGTGCATGCACTGATCACGTGGCTGAAAACGCAATGATCACGTGGATGATCATCCACTGATCACGTGGCTCATCATGCACTGATCACGAAGCTGATCAT
>NW_011375225.1:0-757 GCF_000754665.1 Bison bison bison
CCTTGTCATTCTCCCTTTATCTTCCAGCTGAGTCTCCATCTGGACGGGGAACCCACCAGGCTTACTAATTATGCCTGGGCTGTTAAGACCCACTCGAGAAGGTGTCTAGGGTGAGCCACCTTCCGCTCTTCTAGAGGGCACCTGCGGCCTTCGTAAGTGGTGCAAACTTCTTGTCTTGAAGTTTTATTGGCCTCCCGCGAAAACCAAGCTACTCAGTCTCTTTTCTCCACCGAATTTTCCTACTGAGCTATCCTCATACTATTATTCTTGATATCTCTGATTAGCATATAAATAGTCGCCTAGGCCATCTCTCCTTCGAATACCCTGGATCAGCTGGGGTTGGTCCCCGGCCGGTTGGGCCCGAACAGGGACCTCAGGAGGCAATACTCAAAGATCTGAGCAGACAGGAACCACGGAATCTGCAGGCAATAAGCATGGAGCTCAGCAGTGACGAATCATGCTGCTCAACTGGCAATAATCAAGCAGGTGACCAGGCAGGAATCACGCAGCTCAGCTGGCAATTGTCAAGCAGATGAGCCGACAGGAATCACGCAGCTCAGCTGGCAATTTTCATGCAGATGAGCAAGCAGGAATCACGCAGCTCAGCAGGCCCTCTTCACGTGACTCTGTAGGCACTGATCACGTGGCTGATCAAGTACAGATCACGTGACAGAGCACGCACTGAACACCTGTCTATCATGCACGGATCACCTGACTTGGCATGCACTGATGACGTGGCTGATCGGGCACTGATCAC
>NW_011375226.1:0-533 GCF_000754665.1 Bison bison bison
AAGTTATACGAGGCTCAGCTGGCGGTTATCAAGCAGATGAGCGGGCAGGTGTCGCGGTGCTCAGCTGGCGATTATCAAGCAGATGAGCGAGCAGGTGTCACGGTGCTCAGTTGGCGATTATCAAGCAGATGAGCGGGCAGGTGTCGAGGTGCTCAGCTGGAAATTATCAAGCAGATGAGTGGGCAGGTGTCGTGTGGCTCAGCTGGCGATTATCAAGCAGATGAGCGGACAGGTGTCATGTGGCTCAGCTGGCGATTATCAAGCAGATGAGCGGGCAGGTGTCGTGTGGCTCAGCTGGCCATTATCAAGCAGATGAGAGGGCAGGTGTAGCAGTGCTCAGCTGGCGATTATCAAGCAGATGAGCGGGCAGGTGTCACCTGGCTAAGCTGGCTATTATCAGGCAGATGAGCGGGCATGTGACGCATGGACCAGCTGGCGAATATCAAGCAGATGAGCGGGCAGGGGTCGCGGGGATCAGCTGGCGATTATCAAGCAGATGACTGGGCAGGTGTCACGCGGCTCACCTGGCTATT
>NW_011375227.1:0-595 GCF_000754665.1 Bison bison bison
TGTTTTGGGGACCGTTTCTCGTCACAAGGCTGTCAACAGTGGGGGTGGGTGGTGTGTGTGGGTGGGGGGGGGGAGGGGGGGAGCCCTTCTTTCCATTCCACATGAGACCCAGTGGACAATCCAGGCCCTGCCCACTGCATTGAGTGTGCAGCAACAATATCAACGGTAATGCCGGTGAACAATGCGTATTCCTGGATCCACTCCGTTGGCTACTGACTGTGTGTGCTGGTGGTCTGGAACCTAGACCTGGAAGCTTTCTGGATGATTGCAAATGACACCAAAGTCTGAGGACGATGGAAGATCTTCACATTTCTGCAAGAGCCACACACCTCCAGAAGGAACCACAAGACTTGCCTGAAATGGTCAAGGTATAAGTATTGGACTCAACATTGGAAGGTCTCCACCTTTGCTATGGAAGTCAAACGATCTTTCTTGAAATGGAAATGGAGCCTACTGAACGTTCACATTCTTCTAGAGCATTTGAAAAGCCCTAACGTGTAGAAATCTTGCTGTACGAGTTCCTTGAAAGCAAGACCCTCTATGTATGGATATGTCTTCATGCCTTAGGTTGTGCCTCGAATATAGTGTACCCATC
>NW_011375228.1:0-678 GCF_000754665.1 Bison bison bison
AACATTGGATGATCAGCCTAGTGAGCAGTGCATGATAGCCACGTGATCAGTGCATGATCAGTCTCGTGACCAGGACAGGGTAGCTACGTGATCATTGCATGATCAGCCACGTGATCAGTGCATGATAGCCACGTGATCAGTGCATGATCAGCCACGTGATCTGTGCATGACCAGGCACGTGATCAGTGTATGATCAGCCACGTGATCAGTGAATTATAGCCTCGTGATCAGTTCATGATTAGTCACGTGATCCGTGCATTATAGCCACTTGATCAGTGAATGGTCAGTCACGTGATCTGTGCATGACCAGGCAAGAGATCAGTGAATGATCAGTCACGTGATCAGTGCATGATCAGCCACGTGATCAGGGCCTGTTGAGCTGCGTGATTACTGTCTGCTCATCTGCATGACAATTGCCAGCTGAGCTTCACGATTCCTGCCTGTCATCTGCTTGACAATTGCCAGCTGTGCTGCGTAATTCCTGCCTGCTCATCTACTTGATTATTGCCAGCTGAGCAGCATGATTCCTCCCAGCTGAGTTCCATGATTACCGCCTGCTGACTGATTCCTGCCTACTCAGCTCTTTGTTCATTGCCTCCAGAGGCACATGATCAGTGTATGATAGCAAACATGATCAGCGCATGATCAGTCACATGATCAGCACCATTAAGTCACTTG
>NW_011375229.1:0-672 GCF_000754665.1 Bison bison bison
ATCTCGCCCACTTCCATGTGCTCTTCTTACAGGGTCCCCATCTTGTATGATCATGCAGCAGGCTCTAGAGCAAGCTTTGGATCGCGCGGAGTATGTCATTGCAACCGCCCAGCAGAGACCGCCGAAAAGGAAATACTCATCGAGCGGAGAGGCGTCTCTCCAGGAAAAACTGTATGACATTTATGTTGAAGAATGTGAAAAACAGCCTGAGGTTACGGAGGAATTAAGAAGCAACGTGAACCTGTTAGAGAAGCTTCTTAGGAGAGAGTCGTTGCCCTGTTTGGTGATCAACCTGTACCCAGGAAAGCAGGGCTATTCCCTGATGCTCAAAGGGAAACATGGATCATATTCAGAGAGCATTCCACTGGCTTATGAAGAAGGGGAACTGCTTGAATACTTGGATGCAGAAGAATTACCTCCTGTATTGGTGGATCTCCTGGAAAAGTCTGCGGTTAACGTTTTTCATCAGGGGTGTGTCATAGCAGAGATACGGGACTACAGGCAGTCCAGTGCTGGGGAACCTCCACGTTACCAAAGCAGGCATATTCTCTTACGTCCCACCATGCAGACGTTAGTCTGCGATGTAGAGGCCATAGCCAGTGATGACCAGAACTGGACCCAGGAGGATAAACTTTTGCTTGAGAGCCAACTGATCTTAGCTACAGCGGAACC
>NW_011375230.1:0-2620 GCF_000754665.1 Bison bison bison
CTCTAATCACTTCACTCAGCCGGCTCCTAACCCGGTCTTGAGCAGGCACTAATCGTGCAGCTGAGCAGGGACTAATCACACAGCTGATCAGGCACGAGTCACGCAGCTGAGCAGGGATTAAGCATGCAGCTGAGCAAGCGCTAATCCCTTGATTCAGCAGACCCTGATCACGTGACTGAGCAGGCCCTGATCACGAGGCTGAGCATGCACTGATCATGTGACTGAGCATGCACTGATCACGTGACTGAGAGGCACTAATCACGTGACTAAGAGGCGCTGATCACGTAACTGAGAGGCGCTGATCACGTGACTAAGAGGCGCTGATCACGTGAATGAGAGGCGCTGATCACGTGGCTATCATGCACTGATCACGTGCTTCAGGAGGCAATAATCAAAGAGCTGAGCAGGCACTAGTCACTTGGCTAAGAGATCACTAATCACGGAGAGGAGCAGGAAATCGTCAAGGAGCTGAGCAAACTGTAATGAAGTGGTTAAGCAGACTGTAAACACGTGACGCAGCAGACTCTACACCCGTGACTGAGCAGACACAATTTGGGCAGCTCAGCAGACACCAATGGAGCAGCTCAGCAGACACAAATGGTGCAGCTCAGCAGACACCAATCATGCAGCTCAGCAGGCAATACTCATGGAGCTGAGCAGGCAGGAATCACACAGCTCAGCAGGCAAAGATCAAGGAGCTGAGCAGGCACGAATCTCGCAGCTCAGCTGGCAAAAATCAAGGAGCTGAGCAGACTGCCATTAAGTGGCTAAGCAGACTCTAAACACGTGACTCAGCAGGCTTGACACCCGTGACTGAGCTGACACGAATCTTGCAGCCCAGCAGACAATACTCCTGGAGCTGAGCAGGCAGGAATCACGCAGCTCAGCAGGCAATAATCAAGAAGCTGAGCAGGCAGGAATCACGCAGCTCAGCAGACAATAATCATGGAGCTGAGCTGGCAGGAATCACGCAACTCAGCAGGCAATACTCACGGACCTGAGCAAGCAGGAATCACGCAACTTAGCAGGCAATAATAATTGGAGCTGAAGGCTGTAATGAACTGGATAAGCAGACTCTAATCACGTGATTCAGCCGGCTCCTCTCTGGGGACTGAGCAGGCACTTATTATGCAGCACAGCAAGCAAAAATCATGGAGCTGAGCAGGCACGAATCACGCAGCTTAGCAGGGATTAAGCATGCAGCTGAGCAAGCGCTAATCCCTTGATTCAGCAGACCATGATCACGTGACTGAGCAGGCCCTGATCACGTGACTGAGCAGGCCCTGATCACGTGACTGAGCATGCACTGATCACGTGACTGAGAGGCACTGATCACGTGACTGAGAGGCGCTGATCACGTGGCTATCATGCATTGATCACGTGCTTCAGGAGGCAATAATCAAAGAGCTGAGCAGGCACGAATCACGCAGCTCAGCAGGCAATAATCCTGGAGCTGAGCAAACAGGAATCACGCAGCTCAGCATGCAATAATCAAGAAGCTGAGCAGGCAGGAATCACGCAGATCAGCAGGCAATAAATATGGAGATGAGCAAGCAGGAATCACGCAGTTCAGCAGGCAATAATCAAGAAGCTGAGCAGGCAGGAATCACGCAGCTCAGCAGGCAATAAATATGGAGTTGAGCAAGCAGGAATCACGCAGCTCAGCAGGCAATAATCAAGAAGCAGAGCAGGCAGGAATCACGCAGCTCAGCAGCCAATAATCAAGAAGCTAGCAGTCAGGAATCGCGCAGCGCAGCAGGCAATAATCATGGAGCTGAGCAGGCAGGAATCACGCAACTTAGCAGGCAATAATAATTGGAGCTGAAGGCTGTAATGAACTGGATAAGCAGACTCTAATCACGTGATTCAGCCGGCTCCTCTCTGGGGACTGAGCAGGCACTTATTATGCAGCACAGCAAGCAAAAATCATGGAGCTGAGCAAGCAGGAATCACGCAGCTCAGCAGGCAATAATCATGGAGCTGAGCCGGCAGGAATCACGCAACTCAGCAGGCAATACTCACGGACCTGAGCAGGCAGGAAACACGCAAATTAGCAGGCAATAATAATTGGAGCTGAAGGCTGTAATGAACTGGATAAGCAGACTCTAATCACGTGATTCAGCCGGCTCCTCTCTGGGGACTGAGCAGGCACTTATTATGCAGCACAGCAAGCAAAAATCATGGAGCTGAGCAGGCACGAATCACGCAGCTCAGCAGGCAATAATCCTGGATCTGAGCAAGCAGGAATCACGCAGCTCAGAATGCAATAATAAAGAAGCTGAGAAGGCAGGAATCACGCAGCTCAGCAGGCAATAAATATGAAGCTGAGCAGGCAGGAATCACGCAGCTTAGCAGGCAATAATCATGGAGCTGAGCAGACTGTAATGAAGTGGCTAAGCAGACTCTAATCACGTCACTCAGCCGGCTCCTAACCCGGTCTTGAGCAGGCACTAATCACGCAGCTGAGCAGGGACTAATCACACAGCTGATCAGGCACGAGTCACACAGCTGATCAGGCACGAGTCACGCAGCTGAGCAGGGATTAAGCATGCAGCTGAGCAAGCGCTAATCCCTTGATTCAGGAGACCCTGATCACGTGACTGAGCAGGCCCTGATCACG
>NW_011375231.1:0-600 GCF_000754665.1 Bison bison bison
TCCACTTCCCAGCCATTGGCACTACATTGCAGGCACCCTGTGGTCACCATATACTTGGAATGCCACAGATCAGGTGAACATGCCATCTATCAGCAAGGTCAGAGTTTAATCTTTCATTGTTTCATGGTACCTGATCTATAGATGAGGTAACCAAGGTGCAAAGAAAGCAAATAACTTGCCCCAGATTTCCTGCTGTACCAGGAGCAGAGAAATTCCTTGAAGTTCTTAACTCTCAAGTCTTGGCTTGTTTCACTTGAATACCTATGTGTGTGCCCACAAGGCAGCAAGGAAAGCACTGTGGGTCAAAAGAGAATCAGATAAAAGAAAGCCAATATACTCCCTGTTTCCTTTTAACTGGATATGTGGAGCTCTCAGGGTTTGGACAAAGATTGCTGACACATAAATGAGGTTACTGAAGAGAATGGCAGGGGTTTGAAGGGATAGGACAAGAGAAGTTAAAAAAAAAATCATATAATTTGGGTAGAGGTAGAGGGTAATGTTAGGGTCTTGAAGGCTTGGAGTTTCTTTTTGTAGAGGCTCTGAGTTGGTGGTGCTAATGGTAAAGAACCTGCCTGCCAGTGCAGGAGACATAAGAGATGC
>NW_011375232.1:0-520 GCF_000754665.1 Bison bison bison
AAACCCAAATCCTGAGAACACCAGAGAACTCCTGCCTCCAGGGAACATCAGTCGATAGGAGCTCATCAAGAGCCTCCATACCTACATTGAAACCAAGCTCCATCCAAGGGCCAACAAGTTCCAAAGCAAGACACACCATGCAAATTCTCCAGCAACACAGGAACATAGCCCTGAGCTTCAATATTCAGGCTATCCAAAGTCACACCAAACCCATTGACATCTCAAAACTCACTACTGGACACTTCATTGCACTCCAGAGAGAAGAAATCCAGCTCCACCCACCAGAACACAGACACAAGCTTCCCTAACCAGGAAACCTTGACAAGCCACCCATCCAACCCCACCCACAGCAAGGAGCCTCCACAATAAAGAGGAACCACAAATTGCCAGAATACAGAAAGGTTACCCCAAACACAGCAATATAAACAAGATGAAAAGGCAGAGAACTACTCAGCAGGTAAAGGAACAGGATAAATGCCCACCAAACCAAACAAAAGAGGAAAAGATAGGGAATCTACCT
>NW_011375233.1:0-861 GCF_000754665.1 Bison bison bison
AGGCTGATCGGGCACTGATCACGTGTTTATCAGGCAGTGATCAGTGACTGACAGGCGCTGATCATGGGACTGTGCACGCACTGGTCACGTGGCTGATCAGGAACTGAACACCTGACTGCACATGCAGTGAGCACGTGGCTGGTCGTTCACTGATCACGTGTTTATCATAGGGTGATCAAGTGACTGAGAGGCGCTGATCACGTGACTGTGCCGTCAGTGATCACGTGGCTGATCATGCACTGATATCGTGACTGAGCATGCACTGATCATGTGCCGGGAGCCGGTGAGGCATTCCACTCTGGACAAAGGTCATGAGGAAGGAGGCTCGGCATACGCAAATGCGGGATCGAGCCTCAGGAGTCCACCCGGATATTCTCGAGCATCTCCCCCCAGAAAGAACCAGAGTCTGCCTACTTTCATGCTTTGTGTTCCCACCTCTGATTTCACTGTGGGCTGTCCCCCAACTCCATCTCACTCTCTCTGTCCAAGAGTTAACTTACAGCTCCAATTCATAAAGTTCCTTGTCATTCTTCCCTTTAACTTCCAGCTGAGTCTCCATCTGGAGCGCGGAACCCACCACGCTTACTAATTATGCCTGGGCTGCTAAGACCCACTCGAGAAGGTGTCTAGGGTGAGGCACCTTCCGCTATTCGAGAGGGCGCCTGCGGCCTACGTAAGTGGTGCAAACTTCTTGTCTTGAAGTTTGATTGGTCTCCCGCGTAAACCAAGCTACTCAGTCTCTTTTCTCCACCAAATTTTCCTACAGAGCTATCCTCATACTATTATTCTTGACATCTCTGATTAGCATATAAATAGTTGCCTAGGCCATCTCTCCTTCGAATACCCTGGATCAGCTGGGGC
>NW_011375234.1:0-741 GCF_000754665.1 Bison bison bison
ATAACAAATGAAAATATAAAATCCGAATGTATTCACTCATATGTATAAATGTGTATGAAGAAATATTTACTGTGGTTATACTGCCATCTCATGGAGAAATAGAAGAATGCTTATGAATGAAATTTAAAATATCCAGATCCATTCTTCACATATTGAAAAAGATACTGTATAACTTTATTAAAAAATTAATACATGCTCTTAATAGAAAATGTAAATTTGCTCGAAAAAAAAGAAGAAGAAATCGCTCATGATCTCATTTAACACTGGCTCAGAATTCTGAGTTCCTGAGCTGGAGAGATAAAATATCAGGGTGTGTTAGTTCTTTCACTATAAAATACTTTCTGTTATTTGAATTTTAACATATAACTTGGTTCTGATATGTGGTTCTTGTTTTGTTTACTTATACTGAAGATTTTCCTTTTACAAATACTGAGTAATTTGACCACATCTTTAGAGACTGCTTGCTTTATACGTTTTTTATTCTTTTTTCCGTTCTTGCTATAAATATAAAATGTTGCATGTCGCGCCTCCAGGAAATAATGCTGTAATGAACATTAGTGTGCATCAATCTTTTGGTTTTAAGGTTTTTTTCCAGAAAAAATGCCCAGGAGTAGGTTATAAGGTGACTATATTTTTTAGTTTTAAAAGGAGCTGCCATAGTCTTCATCAGAGTGGCCGTACCAATTTACATGCCCACTAACAGTGCAAGATTGTTTCCTTTTTTCCCGCATTCTCCACAGG
>NW_011375235.1:0-645 GCF_000754665.1 Bison bison bison
GGCCTCGTGGGTGGTTCCACATTCCGAAGGACCCCGATTTCCCGGTCCCCTCTTGATAAGAACCCGATGCCCGGACAACTCTTCCAACTCCACCCTGTGAATGAAGTCAACACGAAGGGGTAGTGACTCGCCCGTGCATCGTCGGGAGAAGACCCCCAGGTTCCAAATACCGCTCGACAAGTGGCCTGTCTCCACGGGAACACGTCGAGAGGCAAGCGGAGTTCCATGCCTCAACCCAAGATGAGGCCTGACTCTCCTTTCCCAAGTCTGCTGGGACCCTGGGATCGGAGTCTGAAATCAGAGGAACCCTGAGGTTCCTGCCTCAACTGGAGATGAGGCCCTCTTCCAATGCACCAAACCCAGTGGAGTGCCGAGAGGCCCCTCCCACCTCCAGTTTCCCTGACTTCTCAGAGCCACCATGAGAAGCCCCCTGAGGTCACCTGCACAAGTCGAGGGACCCCAGGGTGTCCTGCCTTAACCCGAGAAAGACCTCGAGAGACCTTCTTCAACACGTCTCGAGGCCAGATTCCCCTACAATGACTCGAGAGCAATGACGCGCTCCCCCTCGCCATTCGCATGGAGACCCGACTTCCTTGGCGCCCCACGAGAGACTCACTGACCTCGCCGTCGTACCTCGCGAGAAAC
>NW_011375236.1:0-2148 GCF_000754665.1 Bison bison bison
TACTCTCTGCTCATCTGCTTGACAATTGCCAGCTGAACTTCACGATTCCTGCCTGTCATCTGCTTGACAATTGCCAGCTGTGCTGCGTAATTCCTGCCTGCTCATCTACTTGATTATTGCCAGCTGAGCAGCATGATTCCTCCCAGCTGAGTTCCATGATTACTGCCTGCTGACTGATTCCTGCCTACTCAGCTCTTTGTTCATTGCCTCCAGAGGCACATGATCAGTGATGATAGCAAACATGATCAGCGCATGATCAGTCACATGATCAGCACCATTAAGTCACTTGATCACTACATGATAGTCATGTGATCAGTCCATGCTCAGTCACGGTATCAGTGCATGATCAGCCACGTGATCAATGCATGATAAGCCAGGTGATCAGTGCATGATCAATTATGTGATCATTGCATGATGAATCACATGACCAGTACATGGTAGCTACGTGATCATTGCATGATCAGCCACGTGAGCAGGGCCTGTTGAGCTGCGTGATTACTCTCTGCTCAACTGCTTGACAATTGCCAGCTGAGCTTCACGATTCCTGCCTGTCATCTGCTTGACAATTGCCAGCTGTGCTGCGTAATTCTGCCTGCTCATCTACTTGATTATTGCCAGCTGAGCAGCATGTTTCCTCCCAGCTGAGTTCCATGATTACTGCCTGCTGACTGATTCCTGCCTACTCAGCTCTTTGTTCATTGCCTCCAGAGGCACATGATCAGTGTATGATAGCAAACATGATCAGCGCATGATCAGTCACATGATCAGCACCATTAAGTCACTTGATCACTACATGATAGTCATGTGATCAGTCCATGCTCAGTCACGGTATCAGTGCATGATCAGCCACGTGATCAATGCATGATAAGCCAGGTGATCAGTGCATAATCAATTATGTGATCAGTGCATGATCAATCACGTGACCAGTACATGGTAGCTACGTGATCAGTGCATGATAGCCACGTGGGCAGTGCATGATAGCCACTTGATCACTTCATGATTAGTCACGTGATCTGTACATGATCAGTCACGTGATAAGTGTGTGATCAGCCACGTGATCAGTGCGTGATGAGCCACGTGATCAGTGGAGGATCAATTACGTGAACAGTGCATGATCAGTCACGTGACAGGACATGGTAGCTACATGATCATTGCATGATCAGCCACGTGATCAGTGCATGATAGCCACGTGGGCAGTGCATGATAGCCACTTGATCACTTCATGATTAGTCACGTGATCTGTACATGATCAGTCACGTGATAAGTGTGTGATCAGCCACGTGATCAGTGCGTGATGAGCCACGTGATCAGTGGAGGATCAATTACGTGAACAGTGCATGATCAGTCACATGACCAGTACATTGTAGCTACGTGAAGATTGGATGATCAGCCAGGTAATCAGTGCATGATAGCCACGTGATTACTTCATGATTAGTCACGTCATCTGTACATGTTCAATCACGTGATACGTGTGTGATCAGCCACGTGATCAGTGCGTGATGAGCCACGTGATCAGTGCAGGATTAATTACGTGATCAGTGCATGATCAGTCACGTGACCGGTACATGGTAGCTACGTGATCACTGCATGATCAGCCTAGTGAGCAGGGCATGATATCCACGTCATCAGTGCATGATCAGTCAGGTGGTCAGTGCATGGTCAATTATGTGATCAGTGCATGATCAGTCACGTGATCAGTGCATGATCAGTCACCTGATGTGTTCATGATCAGTCACGTGACCGGTACAAGGTAGCTACGTGAACATTGCATGATCAGCCACGTGAGCAGTGCATGATAGCCACGTGTTCAGTGCATGATCAGTCACGTGATCAGTGCATGAACAGTCACGTGATCAGTGCATGATCAGTCACGTGATCAGTTCATGATTAGTCAAGTGATCTGTGCATGACCAGGCACGAGATCAGTGTATGATCAGCCACGTGATCAGTGCATTATAGCCACGTGATCAGTGCATGATCAGTCACGTGACCAGTACATGGTAGCTACGTGATCATTGCATGATCACCCTCGTGATCAGTGCATGATAGCCACGTGATCAGTGTATGATATTCACGTGATCAGTGCATGATCAGTCACGTGACCAGTACATGGTAGCTACGTGATCATTGCATGATCAGCCACGTGAC
>NW_011375237.1:0-1013 GCF_000754665.1 Bison bison bison
GCGACCGGGATCTCGGGGCTGCATTCCAGACGCACCCGGGGAGACAGGCATTCATCTCGAGTGGAAGCAAAGAACCCCGCTCTGCTCTCGAGTCGCGACGGGTATCTCTTGGAGCTCACTGAGTGGACTAAAGGGAGTCAAGCCTCCTGAGGCATTTGACAGAGGTCGCGAGGATGGCCTCTCGGCCGTGCAGGAGACGAAGGCCCTCATCTCCGCGATGTCGGGGGAGTCTCGGGGTGGTTCTCGAGCGGCGGCCCCAGGGTGCGGTTTCTCACGAGGTACGACGGCGAGGTCAGTGAGCCTCTCGTGGGGCGCCAGGTAAGTCGGGTCTCCATGCGAGTGGCGAGGGGGAGCGCGTCATCGCTCTCGAGTCATGGTAGGGGAACCTGGCCTCGAGACGTGTTGAAGAAGGTCTCTCGAGGTCTTTCTCGGGTTGAGGCAGGAAACCCTGGCTTCCCTCGACTTGTGCAGGTTACCTCAGTGGGCTTCTCATGGTGGCTCTGAGAAGTCAGGGAAACTGGAGTTGAGGGGGGGCCTCTCGGGACTCCACGGGGTTTGGTGCATTGGAAGAGGGCCTCATCTCCAGTTGAGGCAGGAACCTCAGGGTTCCTCTGATTTCAGACTCCGATCGCAGGGTCCCTGCAGACTGGGGACAGGAGAGTCAGGCCTCGTCTTGGGTTGAGGCATGGAACTCCGCTTGCCTCTCGAGGTGTCCCCGGGGAGAGAGGCCACTTGTCGAGCGGTATTTGGGACCTGGGGATCTTTTCCGGACGATGCACGGGCGAGTCACTGCCCCTTCGTGTTGACTTCATTCACAGGGTGGAGTTCGGAGAGGTGTTCCGGCATCGGGTTCTTATCAAGAGGGGACCGGGAAATCGGGGTGCTTCGCAATGTGGAAGCACCCAGGAGGCCACGTCTGGAATGTCGTCGTGAGACCGGCCTCATCCTGAGGTGCGACCGGAAGGTCGGGAACCCCTTCCAGACAAAGCAGGGGAGTCGACCCTCCTGTGGAG
>NW_011375238.1:0-612 GCF_000754665.1 Bison bison bison
GTCAAAGGTAGGTTTTACCAGTAGTCATGTATAGATGTGAGAGTTGGACTATAAAGAAAAGCTGAGCACCAAGAATTGATGCTTTTGAACTGTGGTGTTGGAGAAGACTCTTGAGAGTCCCTTGGACTGCAAGGAGATCCAACCAGTCCATCCTAAAGGAAATCAACCCTGAATATTCATTGGAAGGACTGATGCTGAAGCTGAAACTCCAATATTTTGGCCACCTGATGTGAAGAATCGACTCACTTGAAAAGACCCTGATGCTGGGAAAGACTGAAGGTAGAAGGAGAAGGGGGCAACAAAGGATGAGATGGTTGGATGGCATCACTGACACAATGGACATGAGTTTGAGTAAGCTCTGGGAGTTGGTGATGGACAGGGAGGCTTGGCATGCTGCAGTCCATGGGACCGCAAAGAGTCGGACATGACTGAGCGACTGAACTGAACTGAGGTATGTCCAAGCTGGATGACTTAGGAAGATGTGTGACAAAGCATCAAAAGTAGAACTGAATCATGCTTGACATTCTTACCCAGTCCAGGTTCAATGCACGATATTGGATGCTTGGGGCTAGTGCACTGGGATGACCCAGAGGGGTGGGATGGGGGGGGGGG
>NW_011375239.1:0-716 GCF_000754665.1 Bison bison bison
AAGTATTTGGTAAAACTCAACACCCATTCATGATTAAAAGTCTCACTGAAGTGAGTATACAGAGAACATATATCAGCATAATAAAAGCCACTTGTGACAAACCCACAGCCAACGTAATACACAATGGTGAAAAGCTGAGAGCCTTTAGGCTAAATTCTGGAAAAAGAGACTGATGCCCCATCTCATGATTTCTATTGAACATAGTATTGGAAATCCTAGCTACAGCAACCAGACAAGAAAAAGAAATAAGAGGTATCCAAATTGAAAGGGAAGAGGGAAAACTGCCACTATATGCAGATGACATGATACTATACATGGAAAACCTTAAAGATTCCACACAAAAACTATCAGAATAAATGAATTCAGCAAGATAGCAGGATACAAGACTAATATACAGAAATCTATTAAATTTCTTTATACTAACAGTGAAGTATGAGAAAGAAACAGTTTAAAAAAAAAAAAGAGAGAGAGTCCCATTTAAAGTCACATCAAAAAATAAAATACCTAGGAATAAACCTAACCAAGGATGTAAATGACATATATGCTAAAAATCATAAAACAGTGATAAAGGAAACTGAACATGATTCAAAGAAATGGAAAGGAATCTTAACGCTCTTGGACTGAAGGAATTAATATGGTTAAAATGGCCATACTACTCAAAGTAATCTACAGATTTAATGCTGCTGCTGCTGTTGCTAAGTCACTTCAGTCATGTC
>NW_011375240.1:0-739 GCF_000754665.1 Bison bison bison
ACTTCTATGCAGAGTACCTCATGAGAAACACTGTGCTGGATGAAGCACAAGCTGGAATCAAGTTTTCCAGGAGAAATAACCTCAGATATGCAGATGACACCACCCTTATGGCAGAAAGGGAAGAACTAAAGAGTCATTTAATGAAATCAAAAGAGGAGAGTGAAACATTGGCTTAAAGCTGAAAACTAAGATCATGGCATCTGATCCCACCACTTTATGGCAAATTGAAGGGCAATCAATGTTTGACTTTCTTTTGAAGGGCTCCAGAATCACTGCAGATGGTGATTGAAGCCATGAAATTCATAGATGCTTACTTCTGGGAAGGAAAGTTATGACCAACCTAGACAGCATACTAAAAAACACAGACATTATCTTGCCGACAAAGGTCTGTCTAGTCAAAGGTATGGATTTTCTAGTAGTCATGTATGGATGTGAGAGTTGGACTATCATTTATGAAACGAGATGCCAGTCCAGGTTCGATGCACTATACTGGATGCTTGGAGCTAGTGCACTGGGACGAGCCAGAGGGATGGAATAGGGAGGGAGGAGGGAGGAGGGTTCAGGATGGGGAACACATGTATACCACTGGTGGATTCATTTTGATATTTGACAAAACTAATACAATTATGTAAAGTTTAAAAATAAAATAAAATTTGAAAAAAAAAAGTTGAGCATCAAAGAACTGATGCTTTTGAACTGTATTGTTGGAGAAGTCTCTTGAGAGGCCCTTGTACTTCAA
>NW_011375241.1:0-905 GCF_000754665.1 Bison bison bison
GAGGTGGGAGGGGCCTCTCGGCACTCCACTGCGTTTGGTGCATTGGAAGAGGGCCTCATCTCCAGTTGAGGCAGGAACCTCAGGGTCCCTCTGACTTCAGACTCCGATCGCAAGGTCCCTGCAGACTTGGGACAGGAGAGTCAGGCCTCGTCTTGTGTTGAGGCATGGAACTCCGCTTGCCCCTCGAGGTGTTCCTGGGGAGACAGGCCACTTGTCGAGCGGTATTTGGAAGCTGGGGGTTTTTTCCCGACGTTGCACGGGCGAGTCACTACCCCTTCGTGTTGACTTCATTCACAGGGTGGAGTTCGAAGAGGTGTCCGGGCATCGGGTTCTTATCAAGAGGGGACCGGGAAATCGGGGTCCTTCGGAATGTGGAACCACCCACGAGGCCACGTCTGGTATGTCGTCGTGAGACCGGCCTCATCCTGAGGTGCGACCGGAAGGTCGGGAACCCCTTCCAGACAAAGCAGAGGAGTCGACCCTCCTGTCCAGATCAGGAGGGCAGAAGAGGCTCAGAGGAAGTGGTGCCGGAAAACTTCGGTGTTCCTCTCGAGGGAGTCCGGGATGTCGGGGAACTTTGTGGGTCGCATCAAGGGTGACAAGTACCGTTTCGAACTCCAATTCCTAAAGTGGGACTTCTCCTGAGACGCTGTAGCGGTACAGGGCTACATCTTGCGATGACGGGGGAACCACGTGGTTTTTCTCGAGGTGTAGCAGGATTCTCGAATTACGACGGGGAATTCAGGATGCCTCTTGTGTTGGCCCAGGGAAGTCCAATCTTCCATTCGAGTTGCGAAGGAAAGCTGGGGATTGCTCTCGAGTGACTGCAGGGCCAATAGACCTCATCTAGGCTTGTGTCCAGAAGCCAGTGTTCCTCTCCAGGGGCGACAGTGATCTCAGGGTTG
>NW_011375242.1:0-555 GCF_000754665.1 Bison bison bison
AGGAATCACGCAGCTCAGCAGGCAATAAATATGGAGCCGAGCAAGCAGGAATCACGCAGCTCAGCAGGCAATAATCAAGAAGCTGAGCAGGCAGGAATCACGCAGCTTAGCAGGCAATAATCATGGAGCTGAGCAGACTGCAATGAAGTGGCTAAGCAGACTCTAATCACGTCACTCAGCCGGCTCCTAACCCGGTCTTGAGCAGGCACTCATCACGCAGCTGAGCAGGGACTAATCACACAGCTGATCAGGCACGAGTCACGCAGCTGAGCAGGGATTAAGCATGCAGCTGAGCAAGCGCTAATCCCTTGATTCAGCAGACCCTGATCACGTGACTGAGCAGGCCCTGATCACGTGGCTGAGCATGCACTGATCGACGTGACTGAGCATGCACTGATCACGTGACTGAGAGGCACTGATCACGTGACTGAGAGGCACTGATCACGTGACTGAGAGGCACTGATCACGTGACTGAGCATGCACTGATCACGTGACTGAGAGGCACTGATCACGTGACTGAGATTCGCTGATCACGTGACTGAGGGGCGCTGATCA
>NW_011375243.1:0-715 GCF_000754665.1 Bison bison bison
GTTCCACATTCCGAAGGGCCCCGATTTCCCGGTCCCCTCTTGATAAGATCCCGATGCCCGGACACCTCTACGAACTCCACCCTGTGAATGAAGTCAACACGAAGGGGTAGTGACTCGCCCGTGCATCGTCGGGAAAAAACCCCCAGGTTCCAAATACCGCTCGACATGTGGACTGTCTCCCCGGGAACACCTCGAGGGGCAAGCGGAGTTCCATGCCTCAACACAAGACGAGGCCTGACTCTCCTTTCCCAAGTCTGCAGGGACCCTGGGATCGGAGTCTGAAATCCGAGGAACCATGAGCTTCCTGCCTCAACTGGAGATGAGGCCCTCTTCCAATGCGCCAAACCCAGTGGAGTGCCGAGAGGCCCCTCCCACCTCCAGTTTCCCTGACTTCTCAGAGCCACCATGAGAAGCCCCCTGAGGTCACCTGCACAAGTCGAGGGACCCCAGGGTGTCCTGCCTCAACCCGAGAAAGAACTCGAGAGACCTTCTTCAACACGTCTCGAGGCCAGATTCCCCTACTATGACTCGAGAGCAATGACGCGCTCCCCCTCGCCACTCGCATGGAGACCCGACTTCCCTGGCGCCCCACGAGAGGCTCACTGACCTCGCCGTCGTACCTAGGGAGAAACCGCACACTGTGGCCGCCGCTCGAGAACAACCCTGAGACTCCCCCCTCATCGCGAGGTGAGGGCCTTCGTCTCCTGTATGGCCT
>NW_011375244.1:0-819 GCF_000754665.1 Bison bison bison
GAAACCCTTTTTGATATCTATGCACTGCTGCTGCTGCTGCTGCTGCGAAGTCGTTTCAGTCGTGTCCGAGTCTGTGTGACCCCATGGACGGCAGCCCACCAGGCCCCGCAGTCCCTGGGGTTCTCTAGGCAAGAACACTGGAGTGGGTTGCCATGTCCTCCTCCAATGCATGAAAGTGAAATGTGAAAGTGAAGTCGCTCAGTCGTGCCCGACTCTGAGCGACCCCATGGACTGCAGCCTACCAGGCTCTTCCGTCCATGAGATTTTCCAGGCAAGAGTACTGGAGTGGGGTGCCATTGCCTTCTCCCATATCTATTCACAAGTCTGCCTAAATCATTGACTTCTAGCCACCTTTGTGATGCCAATGACCACCTACCCTTACCAGGCCACAGAGGAGAGAAAACACTTACCACAGGAGGTCCGGGTAAGGAACAAGGAACTAACAAGCTCCCACCAACCAGGATTCTGCAGAGGTCAACAAGAGGTCAGCAAGAGATGGGAGACTGCAGTCCAGAGGTCCTAGCAACTTCCAGCGAGCAGCAAAGACCCAGCATAGTCAAAACGATTCAATGTTACCCAAAACAATAAATCAAACGGACAGAAGTTACTTAGGAACACATGACTGAGGTTAGGGGTGAGGCAGTACATGTATGTGCCAGGATACTCTTAAAGTATACTCTTAACGTAGATGAGGAGAACAAGGTAGGAGGAAAACTTACTGTTTGGTTCAGGTCGCTTCTGAGCCTTTTGGGGGAACCGACCTGAAGCCAGAGTCTAGCCGAAATCACAGGCTTTGAACATCGCTGAAGACCAACATTT
>NW_011375245.1:0-766 GCF_000754665.1 Bison bison bison
TGAGCAGGCAGGAATCACGCAGCTCAGCAGGCAATAAATATGGAGCTGAGCAAGCAGGAATCACGCAGCTCAGCAGGCAATAATCAAGAAGCTGAGCAGGCAGGAATCACGTCGAGCTTAGCGAGGCAAGTAATCATGGGAGCGTGAGCAGACTGTAATGAAGTGGCTAAGCAGACTCTAATCACGTCACTCAGCCGGCTCCTAACCCGGTCTTGAGCAGGCACTAATCACGCAGCTGAGCAGGGACTAATCACACAGCTGATCAGGCACGAGTCACGCAGCTGAGCAGGGATTAAGCATGCAGCTGAGCAAGCGCTAATCCCTTGATTCAGCAGACCCTGATCAGTGACTGAGCAGGCCCTGATCACGTGGCTGAGCATGCACTGATCACGTGACTGAGCATGCACTGATCACGTGACTGAGAGGCACTGATCACGTGACTGAGAGGCGCTGATCACGTGGCTATCATGCACTGATCACGTGCTTCAGGAAGCAATAATCAAAGAGCTGAGCAGGCACTAATCACTTGGCTAAGAGGGCAATATTCACGGAGAGGAGCAGGAAATCGTCAACGGAGCTGAGCAAACTGTAATGAAGTGGTTAAGCAGACTCTAAACACGTGACGCAGCAGGCTCTACACCCGTGACTGAGCAGACACAATTTGGGCAGCTCAGCAGACACCAATCGTGCAGCTCAGCAGACACAAATGGTGCAGCTCAGCAGACACCAATCATGCAGCTCAGCAGGCAATACTCATGGAGCTGAG
>NW_011375246.1:0-708 GCF_000754665.1 Bison bison bison
AGGGCCAGAACCCTGAACTCTGGCCGGCTGGCCCAGCCCTGCTTCTGGCACTTTGGAGGCCAGCGGGCCCTTGACGACCTGCTGGGATGGGAAAGGGAAGGGTCCACGAATTGCACCCTAGAAACTTAGTAGGGTGCATGGGTTTCAAAACCCGGTGGCCGCCCAGGCAGAAAACAAGGGAGGAGGGCACCCTGCTGCCCTTTCATGGCAGCATCTGTGGCTGTCCTGCTGAGGGGGCCTTTCCATGGGGACCGTGTGCAGTACAAGTTTGGTGTTTTGGAACCGAATAATTAGAACGTGTAAAAATTTTAAATGATGTGGTGGTTTGATTCAAACCAAACCAAACAAAAAACCAAGCTCCAAGTTTTTTGCAAATTTAGGTCTTAATATTGAAGGCCTGTATTCCTTCCACTGTGGCATTGTACGAAGAAATGTGTCGGGGTTTTTTTTTTAACTTGTTTTTTGTTTTTCTTTTTTTTTAGAAAAGATTCCGAAAAATGAGGGAAACAGGAAGCCCAGAGGTGCCCCTGTAGTTTGGCGAAGGCCTTAGGAGGTCACTTGGAAATGCTGCTGGCTGTGAGGGGGGGAGGGGCAGATGTGCACAGAGCTGTGTAGGCTTGTCCTTTGCATGGATGTTCTTTGTAGAAATCCACCTCGGAGCCATCTCCTGATGTGTAAGAATTTTCCCAGACAAACCTTGAGCTAAGC
>NW_011375247.1:0-893 GCF_000754665.1 Bison bison bison
TGAAAGCATTTCCCCTAAAGTCAGGAACAAGACAAGGGTGCCCACTCTCACCACTACTATTCAACATAGTTTTGGAAGTTTTGGCCACAGCAATCAGAGCATTAAAAGAAATAAAAGGAATCCAGATTGGAAAAGAAGAAGTAAAACTCTCACTGTTTGCAGATGACATGATCCTCTACTTAGAAAACCCGAAAGACTCCACCAGAAAATTACTAATCAATGAATATAGTAAAGTTGCAGGATATAAAATTAACACACAGAAATCCCTTGCATTCCTATATACTAACAAAGAGAAAACAGAAAGAAAATTTTAAGAAACAATTCCATTCACCATTGCAACAAAAGGAATAAAATACTTAGGAGTATATCTACCTAAAGAAACAAAAGACCTATCTATAGAAAACTATAAAACACTGGTGAAAGAAATCAAAGAGGACACTAATAGATGGAGAAATATACCATGTTCATGGACGAGAAAAATCAATATAGTGAAAATGAGTATACTACCCAAAGCAATCTATAGATTCAGTGCAATCCCTATCAAGCTACCAATGCTGTTTTTCACAGAACTAGAACAAATAATTTCACAATTTGTATGGACATACAAAAAACCTCAAAGAGCCAAAGCAATCTTGAGAAAGAAGGATGGAACTGGAGGAATCAACCTGCCTGACTTTAGACTATACTACAAAGCTAGTAGTATGACTACAGTCATCAAGACAGTATGGTACTGGCACAAAGACAGAAATATAGATCAACGGAACAAAATAGAAAGCCCAGAGATAATCCCATGCACCTATGGACACCTTATCTTCGACAAAGGAGGTAAGAATATATAATGAAGAAAAGAAAATCTCTTTAACAAATGGTGCTGGGAAAACTGGTCAACCACT
>NW_011375248.1:0-567 GCF_000754665.1 Bison bison bison
GGAGGGGGTTGCCATTTCCTTCTCCAATGCATGCAAGTGAAAAGTGAAAGGGAAGTCGCTCTGTCATGTCGAACTCTGTGTGACCCCATGGACTGCAGCCTACCAGGCTCCTCCGTCCATGGGATTTTCCAGGCAAGAGTACTGGAGTGGGGTGCCATTGCCTTCTCCGAATAGGAGCACATATGTCAATAATTATTCTAAATATAAATGGATTAAATGTTCCAACCAAAAAGCCCAGACTGGCTAAATGGATACATAAACAAGACCTCGGGGTGGGGCGCGGTCCTAAGATGGCAGAGGAATAAGATGGGGAGACCCCATTCTCCCCAACACATTCATCAAATGATCATTTGAACGCTGAGCAACTTCCACAAAACAATTTCTGAATGACTGGCAGAGGACACCAGGTACCCAGATAGGCTGCTCATTGTCTTTGAAAGGAGAACAAAGGATTGAGCAAATCCCAAAGCAGAACTAGCCGGCTGTCTCCAGGCCCCTCCCCCAACAAGAGGCAGGCAGCCATGTGTGTGGCAGCCAGAACCAGAAGGCAAGGGGCGACCTAAGCCT
>NW_011375249.1:0-504 GCF_000754665.1 Bison bison bison
TCAATGATTAGCTCTAGTAATTTTCTGATAGTATCTTTAGGGTTCTCTATGTATAGTATCATGTCATCTGCAAAGAGTGAGTTTTATTTCTTTTCCAAGTTGGATTCCTTTATTTCCTTTCTTCTCTGATTTCCATAGCTAGGATTTCCAAAACTATGTTGAATAATAGTGATGAGAGTGGACACCCTTGTCTTGTTCCTGATCTTAGACTAGGGAATGCTTTCAGTTTATCACCATTGAGAATAATGTTTGTTGTGGGCTTATCAACCTTTACTATGCTGAGGTAGATTCCTTCTATGCCCCTTTAATGAAGAGGTTCTTTTTTTTATCATAAATGGGTGATGGATTTTGTCAAAGGCTTTTTCTGCATCTATTGAGGTTATCACATGGTTTTTATATTTCAATTTGTTAATATGGTGTATCACATGGATTGATTCATGTATATTGAATAATACTTGTATCCCTAGAATAAACCTGACTTGATCATGGTGCTTGAGCTTTTTA
>NW_011375250.1:0-551 GCF_000754665.1 Bison bison bison
ACAGGCATTCATCTCGAGTGGAAGCCAAGAACCCCGCTCTGCTCTCGAGTCGCGACGGGTAGTCTCTTGGAGCTCCCTGGGTGGACTAAAGGGAGTCAAGCCTCCTGAGGCGTTTGAAGAGAGGTCGCGAGGTTGGCCTCTAGGCCATGCAGGAGACGAAGGCCCTCATCTCCGCGATGACGGGGGAGTCTCGGGGTGGTTCTCGAGCGGCGGCCCCAGGGTGCGGTTTCTCACGAGGTACGACGGCGAGGTCAGTGAGCCCCTCGTGGGGCGCCAAGGAAGTCGGGTCTCCATGCGAGTGGCGAGGGGGAGCGCGTCATTGCTCTCGAGTCATGGTAGGGGAACCTGGCCTCGAGACGTGTTGAAGAAGGTCTCTCGAGGTCTTTCTCGGGTTGAGGCAGGAAACCCTGGCTTCCCTCGACTTGTGCAGGTGACCTCAGGGGGCTTCTCATGGTGGCTCTGAGAAGTCGGAAACTGGAGGTGGGGGGGGGTGGGCCTCTCGGGACTCCACGGGGTTTGGTGCATTGGAAGAGGGCCACATCTCCAGTTGA
>NW_011375251.1:0-1185 GCF_000754665.1 Bison bison bison
GGAAGACAGCACATTATCTATGGAGAGCCCAGAAAGCTCATCACCAAAGATTTAGTGAGGCTGAAGTACCTGGAATACCACCAGGTTGCCAACAGTGATCCTCCATGTTATGAGTTTCTCTGGGGCTCAAAAGCACATCTTGAAACCAGCAAGATGAAAGTCCTGGAATTTTTGGCAAAGGTCAATGATGCTGTTCCCAGTGACTTCCCCGCTTATTATGAAGAAGCTTTGCGAGATGAAGAAGAGAAAGCCCAAGGCATGCATGCAGCCAGGCCTGACACTACTGTCAAAGTCAGTATACCTCCCAGGGACATGCTCAATATTATCATCCCACCCATAAGGAAGTATGTGAAGTTTTTACCCCCAGCCAGGAAAATATAACATCACAATAGGGATTATATTCTTGGAAATGTGAAAGAATCCCATAGTAAAATAGTTAGGATAATGGAATAGAAAAAAAATAAAACATGGTCAATGTTAGTTTTTCTTGTTCCTTTTAGTCTTTAGCTTTGTTAAAGTAATTGATCTGTGCTCTGAGTTCCTTAGCTTCTTCAAGAAAGTAAGAGAAGTAAAATGCTAGTAAAGTAACCTTGTGTTTATTGGCTCTTTTATTCATCAAACATTGAGAAAATGCTCTTGGGAAGGCTCAGTGCTAGTACTGGGGATGCTAATATAAAGAAAACCCAGCCTCTACTCACAGAATTTTAGAGCTTATGAGTTACATTCATATGAGTAAGATACTGAAATATTCTCTATGACTTATACATAAAGTAAAAAGAATGGTTGAAGTGGAGGGTATTCCTTATGATGGCCCTGCCTGCCTGGCTGCTCAATCACTTAAGTCATGTGTGACCCCATGGATGATAGCCCACCATGCCCCTCTGGTACATGAAATTTTCCCAGAAAGAATACCGGAGTGGGTTGCAATGCCCTCCTCCTGGCGATCTTCCTGACCCAGTGATTGAACCCACATCTCCTGTTCCTCCTGCATTGCAGGAGGATTCTTTGCCACTGGGTGATGGCAGTTAAGTGTAAATTTCTTGAGTAAGGCAGTTTGGGACTTTAGGAAACTATGAGTCCTCACTGGAATGTAATTTTCATTGCTGTTGTGTGGTGGGGTAGTTGAGATCCTGAAGTGAGGAGTAGAGGCCAAACCTTCCAACAGCTGATAGAAAAAACCCTGTA
>NW_011375252.1:0-1216 GCF_000754665.1 Bison bison bison
ATGCACTGATCATATGGCTATCATGCACTGAATCCGTGGCTGAACATGCACTGTTCACGTGGCTGATCACACACCTGTCACGTGACTGATCATGCACTGATGACGTGTCAGATCATACTGTTCACGTGCCTGGTCATGCACAGATCACGTGACTAATCATGAACTGATCACGTGGCTATAATTCACTGATCACGTGGATGTCATGCACTGATTACGTGCGTGTCATACACAGATCACGTGACTGATCATGCACAGTTCACGTAAATTATCATGCACTGTTCACGTGACTGATCATGTACTGATCACGTGACTGATCATGCACTGATCACGTGGCTATCATGTACTGCTCACGTAGCTGCTCATGCAATGATCATGTAGCAACCATAAACTATACTGGTCACGTAATTGATCATGCACTGATCACGTGACTGATCGGGCACTGCGCACGTGCCTGGTCATGAACAGATCACGTGACTGATCATGCACTGATCACGTGGCTATCATGCACTGCTTACGGGCCGGATCAGACAATGATCACATAGCTACCATGTACTGGTCACGTGAATGGTCATGCACTGATCACGCAATTGATCATGCACTGATCATGTGGCTGATCATGCACTGATCACGTAACTGATCATGCACTGATCAGGTGGCTCATCATGAACTAATCACGTAATTGATCCTTCACTGATCAGGTGGCTCATCATGAACTGATCACCTGACTGTTCACGCACTGATCACTTGACTGATCATGCACTGATCACGTGGCTATAATGTACTGATCACGTGGCAGATCATACACTGTTCACGTGCCTGGTCATGCACAGATCACGTGGCTAATCTTGAACTGATCATGTAGGTATCATGCACTGATCACGTGGCTGATCATACAGTGTTCACGTGACTGATCATGCAGTGATCACATAATTGATCCTGCACTGATTACGTGGCTCATCATGCACTGGTCACGTGACGGTTCACGCACTGATCACTTGGCTGATCATGCACTGATCACGTGACTGATCATGCACTGATCATGTGGCTATCATGCACTGATCACTTGACTGGTTATACACTATTCACGTGCCTGGTCATGTACAGATTACGTGACTGATCATGCACTGATCACGTGACTGATCATGCACTGATCACGTGGCTATCATGCACTACTCACGTAGCTGATCATGCAATGATCACGTAGCTACCATGTACC
>NW_011375252.1:4987-5488 GCF_000754665.1 Bison bison bison
ATACACTGTTCACGTGCCTGGTCATGCACAGATCACGTGACTAATCATGAACTGATCACGTGGCTATAATTCACTGATCACGTGGATGTCATGCACTGGTTACGTGCGTGTCATGCACAGATCACGTGACTAATCATGAACTGATCACGTAGGTATCATGCACTGATCACGTGGCTGATCATACAGTGTTCACGTGTATGATCATGCACTGATCACGTGGCTGATCATACACTGCTCATGTAGCTGATCATGCACTGATCACGTGGCTGATCTTGCACTGATCACGTAATTGATCCTTCACTGATCAGGTGGCTCATCATGAACTGATCACGTGACTGTTCACGCACTGATCACTTGACTGATCATGCACTGATCACGTGGCTATAATGTACTGATCACGTGGCAGATCATACACTGTTCACGTGCCTGGTCATGCACAGATCACGTGGCTAATCTTGAACTGATCATGTAGGTATCATGCACTGATCACGTGGCTGATCA
>NW_011375253.1:0-1105 GCF_000754665.1 Bison bison bison
GCGAGATTGGTCTCCAGGCCATGCAGGAGACGAAGGCCCTCGTCTCTCGATGACGGGGGAATCTCGGGGTTGTTCTCGAGCGGCGGCCCCAGTGTGCGGTTTCTCACGAGGTACGACGGCGAGGTCAGTGAGCCTCTCGTGGGGCGCCAGGGAAGTCGGGTCTCCATGCGAGTGGCGAGGGGGAGCGCGTCACTGCTCCCGAGCCATGGTAGGGGAATCTGGCCTCGAGACGCGTTGAAGAAGGTCTCTCGAGGTCTTTCTCGGGTTGAGGCAGGAAACCCTGGGTTCCCTCGACTTGTGCAGGTGACCTCAGGGAGCTTCTCATGGTGGCTCTGAGAAGCCAGGGAAACTGGAGGTGGGAGGGGCCTCTCGGGACCCCACTGGGTTTGGTGGCATTGGAAGAGGGCCTCATCTCCAGTTGAGGCAGGAACCGCAGGGTACCTCTGATTTCAGACTCCGATCGCAGGGTCCCTGCAGACTGGGGACAGGAGAGTCAGGCCTCGTCTTTGGTTGAGGCATGGAACTCCGCTTGCCTCTCGAGATGTCCTCGGGGAGAGAGGCCGCTTGTCGAGCTTTATTTGGAACCTGGGTTTTTTTCCGAACGATGCACGGAAAAACTGCCCCTTCGTGTTGACTTCATTCACAGGGTGGAGTTCGGAGAGGTGTCCGGGCATCGGGTTCTTCTCAAGAGGGGACCGGGAAATCGGGGTCCTACGGAATGTGGAAACACACACGAGGCCACGTATGGAATGTCTTCGTGAGACCGGCCTCATCCTGAGGTGCGACCGGAAGGTCGGGAACCCCTTCCAGACAAAGCAGGGGAGTCGACCCTCCTGTCCAGATCGGGAGGTGAGAAAGGGCTCAGAGGAGGGGGTGCCGGAAAACCTCAGTGTTCCTCTCGAGGGAGACCGGGATTTCGGGGAACTTTGTGGATCGCATCAAGGGTGCCAAGTGCCCTTTCGACCTCCAATTCCTAACGTGGGACTTCTCCTGAGACGCTGTAGCGGGAAAGGGCTTCATCTTGCGATGACGGGGGAGCCACGTGGTATTTCTCGAGTTACGGCGGGATTCTCGAGTTACGACGGGGAATTCAGGATGCCTCTTG
>NW_011375254.1:0-562 GCF_000754665.1 Bison bison bison
GGCTATCATGCACTGCTCACGTGGATGATCATGTAATGATCACGTAGCTAACATGTACTGGTCACGTGACTGATCATGCACTGATCACGTAATTGATCATGCACCTGATCACGTGACTCGACATGCACTGATCACGTGGCTATCATGCACTGATCACGTGTCTGATCATACACTGATCACGTGCCTGGTCATGCACAAATAACGTGACTCATCATGAACGGATCACGAGGATATCATGCACTGTTCCCGTGGCTGATCATACAACTATCACGAGACTGATTCTGCACTGATCACATGGCTATCATGCACTGATCACGAGACTGATCATACACTGCTCACGGAAGTGATCATGCAATGATCTTGTGGCTATCATGCACTGCTCACATGGTTGATCATGAAATGATCACGTAGTTACAATGTACTGGTCACCTGACTGATCATGCACTGATCACGTGACTATCATTCACTGCTCCCGTGGCTGATCATGCAATGGTCACGTAGCTACCATGTACTGGTCACGTGACTGATCATGCACTGATCACGTAATTGATCATGCACTGAT
>NW_011375254.1:4661-5246 GCF_000754665.1 Bison bison bison
TCACGCAGCTCAACAGGCCCTGATCACGTGGCTGATCATACACTGATCACGTGCCTTGTCATGCATGATCACGTGACTGATCATGCACTGAACCCGTTGCTATCATGCACTGCTCACGTGGCTGATCATGCAATGATCACGTAGCTACCATGTACCGGTCAGGAGACTGATCATGGACTCATCAGGTGACTGATCATGCACTGGTCAGTTCGCTATCGTGCAGTGATTACTTGGCTGATCATACACTGATCACGAGACTGATCATGCACTGATCACGTCTATATCATGCACTAATCACATGACTGCCCATGCACTGATCACGTGGATGATCATACACTGATCATGTGACAGATCATGCAGTGATCACGTGGCTATCATGCACTGATCAAGTGTCTGATCATACTCTGCTCCGGAAACAGATCATGCACTGATCACGTGGCTATCATGCAGTGCTCACGTGGCTGATCATGCAATGATCACGTAGCTACCATGTACCGGTCACGTGACTGATTATGGACTCATCAGGTGACTGATCATGCACTGATCAGTTCGCTATCATGCACTGATTACTTGGCTGATCATACA
>NW_011375255.1:0-771 GCF_000754665.1 Bison bison bison
AAGTTCCCCGGCATCCCGGTCTCCCTGGAGAGGAACACCGAGGTTTTCCGGCACCACTTCCTCTGAGCCCCTTCTACCCTCCTGATCTCCACAGGAGGGTCGACTCCCCTGCTTTGTCTGGAAGGGTTTCCCGACCTTCCGGTCGCACCTCAGGATGACGCCGGTCTCACGACGACATTCCAGACGTGGCCTCGTGGGTGCTTCCACATTGCGAAGCACCCCGATTTCCGGGTCCCCTCTTGGTAAGAACCCGATGCCCGGACACCTCTCCGAACTCCACCCTGTGAATGAAGTCAACACGAAGGGGCAGTGACTCGCCCGTGCATCGTCCGGAAAGACCCCCAGGTCCAAATACCGCTCGACAAGTGGCCTCTCCTCCCCGGGGACACCTCGAGAGGCAAGCGGAGTTCCATGCCTCAACCCAAGACGAGGCCTGACTCTCCTGTCCCCAGTCTGCAGGGACCCTGCGATCGGAGTCTGAAATCAGAGGAACCCTGAGGTTCCTGCCTCAACTGGAGATGAGGCCCTCTTCGAATGCACCAAAACCCGTGGAGTCCCGAGAGGCCCCCCCCCACCTCCAGTTTCCCTGACTTCTCAGAGCCACCATGAGAAGCCCCCTGAGGCCACCTGCACAAGTCGAGGGAAGCCAGGGTTTCCTGCCTCAACCCGGGAAAGGCCTCGGGAGACCTTCTTCCACACGTCTCGAGGCCAGGTTCCCCTACCATGACTCGAGAGCAATGACGCGCTCCCCCTCGCCACTCGCATGGAGAC
>NW_011375256.1:0-760 GCF_000754665.1 Bison bison bison
AGACGTGGCCTCGTGGGTGCTTCCACATTGCGAAGCACCCCGATCTCCCGGTCCCCTCTTGGTAAGAACCCGCTGCCCCGACACCTCTCCGAACTCCACCCTGTGAATGAAGTCAACACGAAGGGGCAGTGACTCGCCCGTGCATCGTCCGGAAAAGACCCCCAGGTTCCAAATACAGCTCGACAAGTGGCCTCTCTCCCCGGGGACACCTCGAGAGGCAAGCGGAGTTCCATGCCTCAACCCAAGACGAGTCCTGACTCTCCTGTCCCCAGTCTGCAGGGACCCTGCGATCGGAGTCTGAAATCAGAGGAACCCTGAGGTTCCTGCCTCAGCTGGAGATGAGGCCCTCTTCCAATGCACCAAACCCCGTGGAGTCCCGAGAGGCCCCTGCCACACCCAGTTTCCCTGACTTCTCAGAGCCACCATGAAAAGCCTCCTGAGGTCACCTGCACAAGTCGAGGGAAGCCAGGGTTTCCTGCCTCAACCCGAGAAAGACCTCGAGAGACCTTCTTCAACACGTCTCGAGGCCAGATTCCCCTCTCATGACTCGAGAGCAATGACGCGCTCCCCCTAGCCACTCGCATGGAGACCCGACGTCCCTGGCGCCCCACGAGAGGCTCACTGACCTCGCCGTCGTACCTCGTGAGAAACCGCACCCTGGGGCCCCGCTCGAGAACCACCCCGAGACTTGCCCGTCATCGCGGAGATGAGGGCCTTCATCTCCTGCATGGCCTAGAGGCCAATCTCGCGACCTCTCTCC
>NW_011375257.1:0-923 GCF_000754665.1 Bison bison bison
GATTACAGTTTCAATTTCCGTGCTTGTGATGGGTCTGCTAAGATTTTCTATTTCATCCTGGTTCAGTTTTGAAAAGTTGTACTTTTCTAAGAATTTGTCCATTTCTTCCACGTTGTCCATTTTATTGGCATATAATTGATGATAGTAGTCTCTTATGATCCTTTGTATTTCTGTGTTGTCTTTTATGATCTCTTCATTTTCATTTCTAATTTTATTGATTTGATTTTTCTCCCTTTGTTTCTTGATGAGTCTGGCTAATGGTTTGTCAATTTTATTCATCCTCTCAAAGAACCAGCTTTTGGCTTTGTTGATTTTTGCTAAGGTCTCTTTTCTTTTGCATTTATTTCTGCCCTAATTTTTAAGATTTCTTTTCTTCTACTAACCCTGGGGTTCTTCATTTCTTCCTTTTCTAGTTGCTTTAGATGTAGAGTTAGTTTATTTATTGACTTTTTTCTTGTTTCTTGAGGTATGCTTGTATTACTATGAACCTTCCCCTTAGCACCGCTTTTATAGTGTCCCACAGGTTTTGGGTTGTTGTGTTTTAATTTCCATTCATTTCTATGCATATTTTGATTTCTTTTTTTATTTCTTCTGTGATTTGTTGGTTATTCAGCAGCGTGTTGTTCAGCCTCCATATGTTGGAATTTTTAATAGTTTTTCTCCTGTAATTGAGATCTAATCTTACTGCATTGTGGTCAGAAAAGATGCTTGGAATGATTTCAATTTTTTTGTATTTTCCAAGGCTAGATTTATGGCCCAGGATGTGATCTATCCTGGAGAAGGTTCCGTGTGTGCTTGAGAAAAAGGTGAAATTCATTGTTTTGGGGTGAAATGTCTTATAGGTATCAATTAGATCTAACTGGTCTATTGTATCATTTAAAGTTTGCATTTCCTTGTTAATTTTCTGTTTAGTTGATCTAATC
>NW_011375258.1:0-829 GCF_000754665.1 Bison bison bison
GCAGTACATGTATGTGCCAGGATACTCTTAAAGTATACTCTTAACGTAGATGAGGAGAACAAGGTAGGAGGAAAACTTACTGTTTGGTTCAGGTCGCTTCTGAGCCTTTTGGGGGGAACCGACCTGAAGCCAGAGTCTAGCCGAAATACACAGGCTTTGAACATCGCTGAAGACCAACATTTCCTAAAGGAAAAAAACGACATTGCTTAGCTCAAGGTTTGTCTGGGAAATTCTTACACATCAGGAGATGGCTCCGAGGTGGATTTCTACAAAGAACATCCATGCAAAGGACAAGCCTGCACAGCTCTGTGCACATCTGCCCCCTCCCCCCACTCACAGCCAGCAGCATTTCCAAGTGACCTCCTAAGGCCTTCGTCAAACTACAGGGGCACCTCTGGGTTTCCTGTTTCCCTCATTTTTCGGAATCTTTTCTAAAAAAATGAAAAAAAAAAACAAACAAACAAAAAAAACCCGCTTATTTCTTCGTAGAATGCCACAGTGGAAGGAAAACAGGCCTTCGTCTCCTGCATGGCCTAGAGGCCAATCTCGCGACCTCTCTCCAAACGCCTCAGGAGGCTTGACTCCCTTTAGTCCACCCAGTGAGCTCCAAGAGATACCCGTCGCGATTCGAGAGCAGAGCGGGGTTCTTTGCTTCCACTCGAGATGAATTCCTGTCTCCCCGGGTGCGTCTGGAATGCAACCCCGAGATCCCGGTCGCCCCTGGAGAGGAACATGGGCTTCTGGACGCAAGCCTAGATGAGGTCTATTGGCCCTGCAGTCACTCGAGAGCAATCCCCAGCTTTCCTCCGCAACTCGAATGGAAGATTGG
>NW_011375259.1:0-658 GCF_000754665.1 Bison bison bison
CTTTGTGGAGAAGGAAATGGCAACCCTCTCCAGTATTCTTGCCTGGAGAATCCCAGGGACAGAGGAGCCTGGTGGGCTGCTGTCTATGGGGTCGCACAGAGTCAGATACAACTGAAGCGACTTAGCAGTAGCAACAGCAGTTATGCTTTGTGGTATTTGTTGATGCTGCTGGTGCTGTCATAAGCAAATATATCATCAACTTACTAGTTGATCTCTGGCTAAACCCTGCCTTCTGCGGTTGCTAACAGTAGGAACTGTTCTTCAGAGTCATTTATTTGCTTTTTTTATTCGTCTCCACAATATGATCCTATTTTTTCACGTTGCTAATATTACTGGGTTCTGGTAACCTAAATGAGAAGTATCGAAAATCTCTCCTTGTCTCTGTGCACATAGGTCCCAGTCATGCAGGGAGCAGGCATGCAGGGAGCAAGCATTCAGGGTGGAGGCCAGCCTGGTGGCTTTAGTCCTGGACAGAACCAAGTCACTCCACAGGACCATGAGAAGGTAAGAAATGTTGTCCAGCTGCCTCCATTTGCACAAATCTTTTTGGAGTCCTCTTTTCATAGTCACCATGTGGAGGTCCCGGGTCTTCAGAGTCCCTTTGGAAATGATGCTTATACTCAGAATTCTTTATGATCTTGTTACCCGAAAATCTGTG
>NW_011375260.1:0-646 GCF_000754665.1 Bison bison bison
CTCAGAGGAAGTGGTGCCGGAAAACCTCGGGGTTCCGCTCCAGGGAGACCGGGATGCCGGGGAACTTTGTGGGGCGCATCAAGGGTGCCAAGGACCGTTTCGACCTCCAATTCCTAACGTGGGACTTCTCCTGAGACGCTGTAGCGGGACAGGGCTTCATCTTGCGATGACGGGGGAACCACGTGTCTTTTCTCGAGTTGCGGCGGGATTCTCGAGTTACGACGGGGAATTCAGGATGCCTCTTGTGTTGGCCCAGGGAAGTCCAATCTTCCATTCGAGTTGCGAAGGAAAGCTGGGGATTGCTCTCGAGTGACTGCAGGGCCAATAGACCTCATCTAGGCTTGTGTCCAGAAGCCAATGTTCCTTCCCAGGGGCGACAGGGATCTCGGGGTTGCATTCCAGACGCACCCGGGGAGACAGGCATTCATCTCGAGTGGAAGCAAAGAACCCCGCTCTGCTCTCGAATCGCGACGGGTATCTCTTGGAGCTCACTGGGTGGACTAAAGGGAGTCAAGCCTCCTGAGGCGTTTGGAGAGAGGTCGCGAGGTTGGCCTCTGGGCCATGCAGGAGACGAAGGGCCTCATCTCCGCGATGACGGGGAATCTCGAGGTGATTCTCGAGTGGCGGGCCCAGGGTGCGGTTTCTC
>NW_011375261.1:0-865 GCF_000754665.1 Bison bison bison
GCCAATACTCACTGCCACCAATGCCTAGCTTCTCACTTGGCTCAATATATATATAGTTGAGCTTCAATTTCAGTTTTCCTGTATACCATTCAAGTTGTCTATTAGAATTTAAGCCTATTTTAAGTCACAGTCCAACTATCCGGTGATTTAATGCTCTTGAAATTTCACCTACCACTATCATGAAAAGTAGACTCAATTGTCCATATCCTGAGTTTTTGGTGGAATCCTACCTTGAATTGACCCAGTACTGGCACCTTAATGATACCCCACATATCACTAATAATTACTTTAAAATTTTCTTCCCAATGGCTCACTTTTGAGGCAAGATAATTTTCTCTGACTCAGAACTATCACTAAGTCCAAGCAAGTATAAACCTAGAGCTCCTCACCATTGTGCTATGAAAGATTTTTTTTTCTACTAAAATATACATGACATAGAATTTACAATTTTAACCACTTTTAAGTGCAATTCAGTGGCATTAAATACATTTACATTGCTGTGCAACCATCACCACTATCCTATTCCAGAATCCTGAACTGAAACCCTGTACTTCCCATTCTTTCTTCTCCATCAGTCTCTGGTTACCACTGTTGTACTTTCTGTTTCTATAAATTTGATTATCCTTAGTACCTCATCTAGGTAGAATCATAATATTTTTACTTTTGTAACTGGCTTTTTTCACTTAACATCATGTCTTCAAAGTTCAACCATGTTGTAGTATATCAGAATCTCATTCATTTTTAAAGCTGAATGGGCTTCCATCGTGGCTCAGCTGGTAAAGAATATGCCTGCAATGTAGGAGACCTGGGTTCAATCCCTGGGTTGGGAAGATCCCCTAGAGAAGGAAAAGGCTACCCACTCCAG
>NW_011375262.1:0-1003 GCF_000754665.1 Bison bison bison
TTGCGAAGGAAAGCTGGGGATTGCTCTCGAGTGACTGCAGGGCCAATAGACCTCATCTAGGCTTGTGTCCAGAAGCCAATGTCCCTCTCCAGGGGCGACCGGGATCTCGGGGTTGCATTCCAGACGCACCCGGGGAGACAGGCATTCATCTCGAGTGGAAGCAAAGAACCCCGCTCTGCTCTCGAGTCGCGACGGGTATCTCTTGGAGCTCACTGGGTGGACTAAAGGGAGTCAAGCCTCCTGAGGCGTTTGGAGAGAGGTCGCGAGGTTGGCCCCTGCGCCATGCAGGAGACTAAGGCCCGCATCTCCGCGATGACGGGAGAGTCTCGGGGTGGTTCTCGAGCGGCGGCCCCCGGGTGCGGTTTCTCACGAGGTACGACGGCGAGGTCGGTGAGCCTCTCGTGGGGCGCCAGGGAAGTCGGGTCTCCATGCGAGTGGCCAGGGGGAGCACGTCATTGCTCTCGAGGCATGGAAGGGGAATCTGGCCTCGAGACGTGCTGAAGAAGGTCTCTCGAGGTCTTTCTCGGGTTGAGGCAGGAAACCCTGGCTTCCCTCGACTTGTGCAGGTGACCTCAGGGGGCTTCTCATGGTGGCTCTGAGAAGTCAGGGAAACTGGAGGTGGGAGGGGCCCCTCGGCACTCCACGGGGTTTGGTGCATTGGAAGAGGGCCTCATCTCCAGTTGAGGCAGGAACCTCAGGGTTCCTCTGATTTCAGACTCCGATCGCAGGGTCCCTGCAGACTGGGGACAGGAGAGTCAGGCCTCGTCTTGGGTTGAGGCATGGAAATCCGCTCGCCTCTCGAGGTGTCCCCGGGGAGAGAGGCCACTTGTCGAGCTGGATTTGGAACCTGGGGGTTTTTTCCGGACGATGCACGGGCGAGTCACTGCCCCTTCGTGTTGACTTCCTTCATAGGGTGGAGTTCGGAGAGGTGTCCGGGCATCGGGTTCTTATCAAGAGGGGACCGGGAAATCGGGGTGCTTCGCAATGTGGAAGCACCCACCAG
>NW_011375263.1:0-1196 GCF_000754665.1 Bison bison bison
GACCTCGCCGTCGTACCTCGTGAGAAACCGCACCCTGGGGCCGCCGCTCGAGAACCACCCCGAGACTCCCCCGTCATCACGGAGATGAGGGCCTTCGTCTCCTGCATGGCCTAGAGGCCAACCTCGCGACCTCTCTCCAAGCGACTCAGGAGGTTTGACTCCCTTTAGCCAACCCAGTGAGGTCCAAGAGACACCCGTCGCGACTCGAGAGCAGAGCGGGGTTCTTTGCTTCCACTCGAGATGAATGCCTGTCTCCCCGGGTGCGTCTGGAATGCAACCCGGAGATCACGGTCGCCCCTGGAGAGGAACATTGGCTTCTGGACACAAGCCTAGATGAGGTGTATTGGCCCTGCAGTCACTCGAGAGCAATCCCCAGCTTTCCTTCGCAACTCGAATGGAAGATTGGACTTCCCTGGGCCAACACAAGAGGCATCCTGAATTCCCCGTCGTAACTCGAGAATCCCGCCGCAACTCGAGAAAATCCTCGTGGTTCCCCCGTCATCGCAAGATGAAGCCCTGTCCCGCTACAGCGTCTCAGGAGAAGTCCCACGTTAGGAATTGGAAGTCGACACGGTACATGGCACCCTTGATGCGCCGCACAAAGTTCCGCGGCATCCCGGTCTCCCTGGAGAGGAACACCGAGGTTTTCCGGCACCACTTCCTCTGAGCCCCTTCTACCCTCTTGATCTCGACAGGAGGGTCGACTCCCCTGCTTTGTCTGGAAGGGGTTCCCGACCTTCCGGTCGCACCTCAGGATGAGGCCGATCTCACGACGACATTTCAGACGTGGCCTCGTGGGTGCTTCCACATTGCGAAGCACCCCGATTTCCCGGTCCCCTCTGGATAAGAACCCGATGCCCGGACACCTCTCCGAACTCCACCCTGTGAATGAAGTCAACACGAAGGGGCAGTGGCTCGCCCGTGCATCATCCGGAAAAAATCCCCAGGTTCCACATCCAGCTCGACAAGTGGCCTCTCTCCCCGGGGACACCTCGAGAGGCAAGCGGAGTTCCATGCCTCAACCCAAGACGAGGTCTGACTCTCCTGTCCCCAGTCTGCAGGGACCCTGCGATCGGAGTCTGAAATCAGAGGAACCCTGAGGTTCCTGCCTCAACTGGAGATGAGGCCCTCTTCCAATGCACCAAACCCCGTGGAGTCCCGAGAGGCCCCTCCCACCTCCAGTTTCCCTGACTTCT
>NW_011375264.1:0-775 GCF_000754665.1 Bison bison bison
ACCCCAGGGTTAGTTGAAGGAAAGAAATCATAAAAATTAGAGCAGAAGTTAATGACAAAGAAACAAAGGAGACTATAGCAAAAATCAACAGAACTAAAAGCTGGTTCCTTGAGAAGGTAAATAAAATAGGCAAATCATTAGCCAGACTCATCAAGGAAAAAAAATGGAGAAGAATTAAATCAACAAAATTAGAAATGAAAATGGAGAAATCACAACAGACAACACAGAAATTCAAAGGACCATAAGAGACTAGTATTGGTAACTATATGCAAATAAAATGGCCAGCTTGGAAGATATGGATGAATTCTTAGGAAACTACAACCTTCCAAAACTGAACAAGAAAGAAATAGAAAAATCTTAACAGGCCAATCACAAACATGAAAATCAGAACTGTAATCAAAAATCTTCCAACAAACAAAAGCCCAGGACCTGATGGCTTCACAGGTGAATTCTACCAAAAATTTAAAGAGCTAACACCTATCCTACTCAAACTCTTCCAGGAAATTGCAGAGGAAGGGAAACTCCCAAATCATTCTATGAGGCCATCATCACCCTAATACCAAAACCAGACAAAGATGGCACAAAAAAAGAAAACTACAGGCCAATATCACTGATGAACATAGATGTAAAAATTCTCAAAATTCTAACAAAGAGAATCCAACAACATATTAAAAAGATCATACGTCATGACCAAGTGGGCTTTATCCCAGGGATGCAAGGATTCATTGATATTTGCAGATCAATGTGATATACCACATTAACAAATTGAAGGATG
>NW_011375265.1:0-513 GCF_000754665.1 Bison bison bison
ACCCCATGGACTGCAGCCTACCAGGCCCCTCCATCCGTGGGATTTTCCAGGCAAGAGTACTGGAGTGGGGTGCCATTGCCTTCTCCGAAGTCTAGCTTATGACCTTTAAAAATGCTTCCATGGTTTCACTTGAAGATAGTTTTCTCCCATTGCTTTGAATCCTGTGATAATATATTAAATTCATCTCTCTTTCTGGTTACACACATTTCAAATGTTTGTCCATGACTGTGGCCTATCTTAGATAAAACTTGATCAAATTATTTATATTCTATCTTCATTGTTTTCTCAACACTGAATTTCATTCCCAATTCTGTAATATTTTATTCCTTCCCTTTAAACTTAAGGATTATTTATAGTAGGTTTTGCTCTCACGCAATGCTCCACATTTCACTTGTGGGTTTTCGTGTGGTGTCCTAGAAAGTATATTTTGTTTTCTCCCCTGTTCTTTCATTTCCATCCAAACCAGAGTATCCTGGGTGGATCACATTTCAACATATTATATTCTCTGTTTAG
>NW_011375266.1:0-789 GCF_000754665.1 Bison bison bison
ACAGGGTGGAGTTCGGAGAGGTGTCCGGGCATCGGGTTCTTCTCAAGAGGGGACCGGGAAATCGGGGTCCTACGGAATGTGGAACACCCACGAGGCCACGTCTGGAATGTCTTCGTGAGACCGGCCTCATCCTGAGGTGCGACCGGAAGTCGGGAACCCCTTCCAGACAAAGCAGGGGAGTCGACCCTCCTGTCCAGATCAGGAGGGGAGAAAGGGCTCAGAGGAGGGGGTGCCGGAAAACCTCAGTGTTCCTCTCGAGGGAGACCGGGATTTCGGGGAACTTTGTGAGTCGCGTCAAGGGTGCCAGGTGCCCTTTCGACCTCCAATTCCTAACGTGGGACTTCTCCTGAGACGCTGAAGCGGGAAACGGTTTCATCTTGCGATGACGGGGGAGCCACGTGGTTTTTCTCGAGTTACGGCGGGGTTCTCGAGTTACGACGGGGAATTCAGGATGCCTCTTGTGTTGGCCCAGGGAAGTCCAATCTTCCATTCGAGTTGCCAAGGAAAGCTGGGCATTGCTCTCGAGTGACTGCAGGGCCAATAGACCTCATCTAGGCTTGTGTCCAGAAGCCAATGTTCCTCTCCAGGGGCGACAGGGATCTCGGGGTTGCATTCCAGACGCACCCGGGGAGACAGGCATTCATCTCGAGTGGAAGCAAAGAACCCCGCTCTGCTCTCGAATCGCGACGGGTATCTCTTGGAGCTCACTGGGTGGACTCAAGGGAGTCAAGCCTCCTGAGGCGTTTTGAGAGAGGTCGCGAGATTGGTCTCTAGGCCATGCAGGAGACG
>NW_011375267.1:0-1180 GCF_000754665.1 Bison bison bison
CACTCAACACTTAAGGATAGGGCCCGCTGCCCAGTCTCTACGGGAGGGCAGAAAGCCTGCCTTTAAGAGGTAACAGGGTTAGCAAACCCAGATATTCCGCATGGACCAACACCCCCTGCGCACGTTCTGTCAAACTGTCATTTTCTGACTCTATAGACTTCCCATGATTCCCCTTGCCTATTCCCAAATTCTCCCTTTAAAACCCCAGTTCCTTGTGTACACATTGGTGTTGGTGTCAGTTCATGCTGGACATTTGGCCCTCCTGCAATAGTAAATAGAGGACTAAAATCTATCCAAAGCAATCGATAGGGTCAGTGTAGTCCCTATAAAGCTACGAGCAGTATTTGTCAGAGCACTAGGACCAGTCATTTCACAATTGGTATGGAAATCCAAAACACCTGGAAGAGCCAAAGCAATCTTGACAAAGAAGAATGGAACTGCAGGAATCAGCCTGCCTAACTTCAAGCTATACTACAAAGCCACAGTCATCAATGCAGTATGCTACTGGCACAAAGACAGAAACATAAGTCAGTGGAACAAAAGAGAAAGCCCAGAGATCCATATCCGCACCTACGGACACCTTATCTTTGACAAAGCAGACGAGGATGTACAATGCAGAAAAGACAATCTCTTCAGCAAGGGGCGCTGGGAAAACCGGGCAACCACGCATAAAAGAATGAAACTACTTGCTAACACCGCACACAAAATATAAACTGAAAATGGATCGAAGATCTAAACATGAGACCGCAAACGATTACACTGCTGGAGGAAAATATAGGCAAAACACTCTCTGGTGTAAAGCACAGTAGGATCCTCTCTGGCGAACCTCCCAGAATAATGGGAATAAAAGCAAAACTAAAACAAATGGGACCTAATAAACTTAAAAGCTTATGCTCAACGAAGGAAACTACAAGCAAAGTGAAAAGACAGCATTCAGAATGGGGGCAAATAATAGCAAATGAAGCAACTCGTAAAGAATTAATCTAAAAAATATACAAGCAACTCCTGCACTCAATTCCAGAAAAGTAGGCGACCCAGGCCAAAAAAAATAATAATAATAATCATGGGCCAAAGAAGTAAACAGACATTTCTACCAAAAAAGAATACAGATGGCTATCAAACACATGAAAAGATGCGCAACATCCCTTACTATCAGAGAAACGCAAATCGAAACCACAAC
>NW_011375267.1:4534-6147 GCF_000754665.1 Bison bison bison
TAGGCATGATTCTCCCTCATGGAAGATGGACTTCTCTATATTTCACATCTGAAGATCAGAATGAACATTTTCCCGTTAGAAATAAAGACATCTATGCATTTCATGCGATCCACTGGTTCTTCAGTCTCTGAAACACCTGTTGGCATTTGTGGCTCTGTGTGTTGCACGCATGTGTGTACTTGTGTCACGTGTTTGTGTGTGTTTGTTGGGGGTGTGGGGTGTGGTGGGTTTGTGCGTGTGTCAGGACTAAGGGAGGTAGGTGCTCAGTGTGAAACAGCAGATACCCTAGGAGAAAGAGCGTGAGCAGTGGAAACTGTCCAGGCACTTAACCTGAGTGTGCCCACCTGAGCCAGGCGGCCCGGACTTAGGAGTAACTAATGGTCAGGAGGAGCACTTTGGTCCACTTGAAACACTTGCAGGAATAGCTCTGTGCCTCTGGCAAGGGAATCTGCAGGCGCACATCCTTAGCTACGAGGGCGCCTGCCCTAAGCCACGGGCCGGGGGAAAGGCCGAGGGCTGACAGACCGTAGGCCAGGGGCTCCAGGCTGGTTGGGCTTGGGGCTGCATCGTGGGGCTTGGACAGCTAGCCGAGGAAAGTGCTCTGCCTCTTCCTCAGAGGAGGGCTGCATTCCCGACAACTGCTCAAGCCTAAGGCACAAGTTTAGCCATGACTCTGCAGCAGGTGCACATGGGTGAGGTCGGCGTAAGCCCGCCCCCACCCGGGCCCCCGCCCCGCTTCCCCATCCCCCTCCACCGCGCACTCCTCCCCAAAACCCCCTACCCTGCCCGCCTCCCTCCTACTCCCCCCACCCCCACCCCGTGGCCTGCGGTTTGGATCGGAGGAGAGCAACTCTGTCCCTGAGGTACCCAGGAACCCTGTCTTCCTGACTGGGTCCCTGAGCACACGGGCGCGCTGCCCCAGGGGCAACTTCAAGCTTGAGGACTGTTGCAGGTTCAGGTGGCCCTGGCTCTCCCAGTTGCTGCTCTGGCGCGGCTGCACTGCTAGGCAGGCAAAAGGCTTGCCAGGACACGCCCACTTTGCGCTGGGCCGACATTGGCCGCCTGTCACAGGCTGGCAGAGGGCGCAGGATTCCAAGGGGTGTGTCCCAGGAGCGAACCGCTTCAGACTCCATTTGATTGGTTCTGGGATGAGGTCAGGAAGTCAGGGTGGAGAGTTCAGCCCCTTCCCGTCGCCATAGTAGGCGGGCCTGGTGGCAGAGGGTTCTGCGCATGCGTCTCTCCCTTGCGCCGTTCCCTGGCTCTTGCCCAGTAACTCGTTGGTAGTAGGACCAGGTAGACTGCGGCCGGCGGGCGGCGCGTGAGAGCCGTCTGCCGAGCTCTAGCGTCCAGCTTGTTTGCAGCTCCGGGCTTCGGCGAGAATACCATGGAGAGTGAGACGGGGCCAGAGGAAGGCGGCAGCACTCCGGGATCCTGGATCTTAGTTGTGAGCCCGGGTCTTCATGAGGGAGGGGCCCTGGCGCCTACCAACTCGGTGTGGGCGGCAGAGGCGATGCAGGCCGCAGGTGGTGCGCCAGGCGAGGAGACCGCCCTCTTCTGGGTGGAGGCAGTGGAGGAAGGTGCGGCTGTGGAGGAGGGAGAGGTGGCGGGACTCG
>NW_011375267.1:9208-9544 GCF_000754665.1 Bison bison bison
CCACCCCCAAATGTCAGTTTTGATGAGCAAGCAAGATGCAGACATGCTTCACTTCATGACCAACTTGGAGGTCAGGCATGGGACACTGATGATTGTGGAGGGGAGGTGACTGGGGAGGGGAGAGGGCATGGTCTATCCCTAACACAGGAAAGGACAGCTCTTCTGTAAAGAGGTTTCACACCCACCCCACCCCGCACACTTTGTCCTGGCAGGTGGAGGAATTCAGGCATCCCACTCGTCACTGCAAGATCACATTGTCCTTTCGGAGGAATAGGTATTTCCAGAATGAAGTGATTGTCAAGGAGTACCTGATGAAGGTCACTGGTGAGAAGCTGC
>NW_011375267.1:9675-10655 GCF_000754665.1 Bison bison bison
TGGTGCTGAAGTGGATCGACAGTGAGACACCAGTAACCCTGAATTCATTGCAAAGGAAAAATAAAAAGCGTCAGCTGCATGTGTGCGTGTATTGTTTGGGCAGGTCCTCAGGACAAACACTTCAGCTGCATGTACGAGTGTCAGTTCACCGCGTGGGAATTACCAGTCTGTGGAGATTCATAGAGGGGGCTAAGTCGTATGTTGGGGTTGTGTCAGGGGGTGACGTTCTTCCTGTGGGGTGGGGGTTGGGGAGGACGGAGAAGGAAGATGAGGGGCCTATTGACTGTGGGTCTGGCAATTTTACAAGGGAAATGTGGCTCTTCGTGGAAAGGGTCTGGTGAACAAGGGCCAGAGATTGAAACAGTGGAACGCAATTCTGTTGGAAGGTGGTGGCGCAGGTATCTTCTCTGTTGCCTATCATCAGACACTTTAATAAGAGTACAGAACAAAGGAAAAGCCTTATCATTGAACTCGCTATGAACCTCGAAGGCCACATGTGTATGAGTGTGTATATGAGTGCACGGTCAGCTTTGCTGAGAGTCTGCTTCCCAGAGCTAGGGTTCCAGGTAACACCTTAGGGGATTGTGTATAAGGTATATGGAGGGGGGCTGTGGCCTAGGGAGAAAGTGAGGGGTGGGAAGGCAGTGAGGATACTAGTTTCTGGCAAAAGTGACCAGGGGAAAAGAGAAATTGCAAGGAATCAGATAAAGGAAAACAGATCCCATCGTAGATGTTAGAGCTCATGTGAACTCTGTTATTTTTTCCAGGAACTCAGCTTCGGTACAGCGTGTCCAGGGGCAGAAGTGAGGGGAAAGAGGCTGTTAGGATGAGCCTATGCAGCCATGTGGTCTGTGTCCCATGCTGCTGCTGCTGCTGCTGCTGCTGCTGCTGCTGCTGCTGTTGCAGCTCAGGGGTCAATATCCCTTTTTCCAGGAAGGCTTAAGGTCTTTGCCCAAGGCCCTCTGTCAGGCCAAGCTGTA
>NW_011375267.1:10755-11097 GCF_000754665.1 Bison bison bison
AGATCTCCTGCCCAGGGCCAGCTTTTGCATTTGACCATGTACACCCCAGCTTTGCCCCTTCTCCAGAGATGCATCTACAGCGCTACAAGGCAAGGCTTGGCCGCCTCTGGGTGCTTTCTGAACAAGCAGCCCAGGAGACACTGGAAACATGTCTTCTTACTTTCTGAATCTGTCAACGTCCAAGAATCCTTGGGGCTCCGGCAGGCTGGTACCTGTCTTCCCAGTCCTAGTTCAAAACAAAACAAAGCAGAAACTATGGTGTGATAACTCTGTAGCGGGTGTGAGATGGCATACTGGGGCATGGTTTTCGGGACCTTAGACTGGGCTCACTCTAGGGACTGC
>NW_011375268.1:0-502 GCF_000754665.1 Bison bison bison
ACGTACTATGTAATATTACTCAGCCATAAAAAAGAAAGAAATGATGCCTTCTGCAGCAACATGGATGAACCTGGAGATTATCATACTAAGTGAAGTAAGCCAGCAAGAGACAGGCATCATATGATATTACTCATATGTGGAATTCAATTTTTAAAAATGATTCAAATGAACTTATTTACAAAATAGAAACAGACTTATGGATGTCGAAAACAAATTTATGGTTACCAAAGGGGAAACATGGTGGGAGGAGAGATAAATAAGAGCTTTGGATTAATATGCACACACTATTATATACGGGATAGATAACCAACACAGGGAACTCTAGTCAACATTCTATAATAACCTATACAGGAAAAAAATCTGAAAAAGAATGGCTATATGTGTACTGATTCACTCTGCTGTAAACCTGAAACTAACATGATATTATAAATCAACTATACTCCAATATAAAATAAAAATTAAAAATTCAAACCAGAATCTGAAATAAACCTCCAGATTTAAC
>NW_011375269.1:0-815 GCF_000754665.1 Bison bison bison
ACCTTTGTTGGCAAAGTAATGTCTCTACTTTTTAATATCCTGTCTAGGTTGATTGGCTTCCCTGGTGGTTCAGATGGTAAAGCGTCTGCCCGCAATGTGGGAGACCTGGGTTTGATTCCTGGGTCGGGAAGATCCCCTGGAGAAGGAAATGGCAATCCACTCCAGCACTCTTGCCTGGAAAATCCCATGGATGGAGGAGCCTGATAGGCTACAGTCCATGGGGTCGCAACAGCTTTTTTTCCAAGGAGCAAGCATATTTTAATTTAATGGCTGCAGTCACCATCTGCAGTGATTTTGAGCCCCCCAAAATAAAGTCTTTCACTGTTTTCATTGTTTCCCCATCTATTTGTCATTAAGTGATTGGACTGGATGCCATGATGTTAGTTTTCTGAATGCTGAGTTTTAAGCCAACTTTTTCACTCTCCTCTTTCATGTTCATCAAGGGGCTCTTTTGTTCTTCTTTGCTTTCTGCTATAAGGGTGGTGTCATCTGCATATTTGAGGTTATTGATATTTCTCCCGGCAATCTTGATTCCAGCTTGTGCTTCATCCAGCCCGGCATTTCCCATGATGTACTCTGCATGTAAGTTAAGCAGGGTGACAATATACATCCTTGACGTACTCCTTTCCCAATTTGGAACCAGTCTGTTGCTCATGTCTAGTTGTAACTGTTGCTTCTTGACCTGCATACATATTTCCCAGGAAGCAGGTCACAGGCACACAGTCACAGGCTTTGGCATACTCAATAAAGCAGAAGTAGATGTTTCTCTGGAACTCTCTTGCTTTTTCAATGATCCAACGGATGTTGGCAATTTG
>NW_011375270.1:0-937 GCF_000754665.1 Bison bison bison
CCATGCACTAATCACGTTACTGCAATGCACTGATCACGTAGCTATCATACATTGATCACTTGTCTATCATGCACTGATCACGTGGCTGATCATACACTGATCACGTGGCTGATCATGCAGTAATCACGTTGCTTATCATGCTGATCAGGTGGCTATCATGCACTGATTTCGTGGCTGATCATGCACTGATCACGTGTCTGATCGTACACTGATCACGTGGCTGATCACGCACGAATCACGTTGCTTATCATGCACTGCTCAGGTGGCTATCATGCACTGATCACGTGGATGATCGTACACTGATCACGTGACTGCAAATGCACTGATCCCGTTACTGATCATGCACTGATTACGTGCCTGTCAGGCACTAATCAAGTGGCTGATCCTGCAATGATCACGTGACTGATTATGAACTGATTGTGTAGCTATCATGCACTGATCACATGACTTCGCATGCCATGATCACGTGAATGATCATGCACTGATCAGGTGGCTCTCATGCACTGATCACTTGGCTAATCATACATTGATCACGTAACTAATCATGCACTGAACACTTGGCCATCTTACACTGATCACGTGGCTGATCATTAACTGATCACTTCGTGATCATGCACATATCACGTGTCTGATCATATACTGATCACGTGGCTGACCATGCACGGATCACGCGGCTGATCATACACTGATCACCTGACAGATCATGCACTGATCACGTGCCTTATCATACATTGAGCTGATCATTCACTGATCACGTGACTGATCATGCACTGCTCATGTGACGGTGCATGCACTGATCACATAGCTATCATGCACTGATCACATGGCTATCATGCACTGATCCCATGGCTGATCATAGACTGATCACATGACGGCACATGCACTGATCACATGGCTGATCACACAGTGATCACGTGGCTGATCATGCACTAATCAC
>NW_011375270.1:4648-5141 GCF_000754665.1 Bison bison bison
TCACGTGGCTGATCATATACTGATCACATGACACATCATGCACTGATCACGTGCCTGATCATGCACTGAATACGTGGCTGATCATGCACTGCACATGTGACTGAGCATGCACTGATCACGTGGGTGATCATGCACTGATTAATCATGTACTGGTCACGTGGCTATCATGCAGTGATTATTTGGCTGATTATACAGTGATCACGTGACTGATCATGCACAGATCACGTGGCTATCATGCACTGATCACTTGATTGTGCATGCAATAATCACGTGGATGAACATGCACTTATCACATGGCTGATCATGTACTAATCACATGGCTGATCATGAACTGATCACGTGACTTAGCATGCAATGATCTCGTGTCTGAATGGTGCTGATCATGTGACTGATCATGAACTGATCACGTGGCTAGCATGCACTGATGATGTGCCTCAGGAGGCAATAACCAAAGAGCTGAGCAGGAACGAATCACGCAATCAGCAGGCAATAA
>NW_011375270.1:5241-7698 GCF_000754665.1 Bison bison bison
GTGGCTGATCATACACTGATCACGTGGCTGATAATGCACTAAGCACGTTGCGTATCATGCAGTCATCACCTGGCTATCATGCACTGATCACGTGGCTTATCATGCACTGATCTCGTGGTTGATCATGCACTGTTAAGCTGGCTATCATACACTGATCACGTGACTAATCATGCACTCTTCACCTGCGTGATCATGCACTGATCACGTGGTTGATCATGCACTGATCACGAAGCTGATCATACCCTGAAAACGTGACTGTGCATGCACTGATCACGTGGCTGATCACACAGTGATCACGTGACTGATCATGCACTGATTACGTGGCTTATCATGCACTGATCACGTGACTGCGCATGCACAGATCACGTGACTGATCATGCACTGATCACGTGGCTGTGCATGCACTGACCACATGACTGATCATGCACTGATCCCATGGCTTATCATGCACTGATCACATGATTGATCATGCAGTGGTCTTGTGGCTATCATGCACTGATCACGTGGCTAATCATACACCGATCACGTGACTGATCATGCACTGATCACGTGGCTGATCATGCACTGATCACGTGGCTGATCACGCATGGATCACGTTGCTTATCATGCACTGATCAGGTTGCTATCATGCACTGATCACGTGGCTGATCATACAGTGATCACGTGACTGCGCATGCACTGATCACTTGACTGATCATGCACTGATTACGTGTCTATCATGCACTGATCCGGTGTCTGTCATGCAGGGAACACGTGGCTGATCATACACTGATCACGTGACTGCAATGCACTGATCACGTAGCTATCATGCATTGATCACTTTTCTATCGTGAACTGAATACGTGGCTGATCATACACTGATCACGTGACTACACATGCCCTTATCACGTGACTGATCATGCACTGATCACGTGGCTGATCATGCAATGATGAAGAAGCTGATCATACACTGAACACGTGGCTGATCATGCAGTAATCACGTTGCTTATCATGCTGATCAGGTGGCTATCATGCACTGATTTCGTGGCTGATCATTCACTGATCACGTGTCTGATCGTACACTGATCACGTGGCTGATCACGCATGAATCACGTTGCTTATCATGCACTGATCAGTTTGCTATCATGCACTGATCACGTGGCTGATCATACACTGATCACGTGGCTGCGCATGCACTGATCACGTGACTGATCAAGCACTGATTACGTGTCTATCATGCACTGATCAGGTGTCTGTCATGCACTGAACACGTGGCTGATCATACACTGATCACGTGACTGCAATGCACTGATCACGTAGCTATCATGCATTGATCACTTGTCTATCATGAACTGAACACATGGCTGTTCATACACTGATCACGTGACTGCCCATGCACTAATCACGTGACTGCAAATGCACTGATCACGTAATTGTAGGCAATGATCACGTGACTATCATGCACTGATCACGTGGCTGATCATGCACTGCTCATGTGACTGAGCATGAGCTGATCACGTGGATATCATACACTGATCAAGTGCCAGATCATGCACTAATCACGTGACTGATCATGCACTGATCACCTGGCTATCATGCAGTGATCCCGTGGCTGATCATGCACTGATTACGTAGCTGACTATGCACTGATCACGTAGCTATCATGCACTGATCCCATGGCTGATCATGAACTGATTACGTGACTGATTGTGCACTGATCTCGTGACTGATCATGCAATGATCACGTGGAGGATCATGCACTGATCATGAAACTGATCATACACTGATCACGTGACTGTGCATGCACTGATCACAGGCTGATCACACAGTGATCACTGGCTGATCATGCACTGATTACTGGCTATCATGCACTGATCACGTGACTGATCATGCACTGATCACGTGGCTTATCATGCACTGATCACGTGGCTGATCATACACTGATCACGTGGCTGCCCCTGCACTGACCACGTGACTGATCATGCACTGATCCCATGGCTATCATGCACTGATCACGTGGCTGATCATGCACTGATCTTGTGGCTGATCATGCACTGTTAAGCTGGCTATAATACACTGATCACGTGACTAATCATGCACTCTTCACCTGCGTGATCATGCACAGATCACGTGGTTGATCATACACTGATCATGAAACTGATCATACACTGATCACGTGACTGTGCATGCACTGATCACATGGCTGATCATGCAATGATGAAGAAGCTGATCATATACTGATCACATGACACATCATGCACTGATCACGTGCCTGATCATGCACTGATCACGTGGCTGATCATGCACTGCACATGTGACTGATCATGCACTGATCACGTGGCTGATCATGCAATGATGAAGAAGCTGATCATACACTGATCACATGACTGTGCATGCACTGATCACATGGTGATCATGCACTGATTACGTGGCTGATCATGTACTGATCACGTAGCTATCATGCACTGATAACTTGAC
>NW_011375271.1:0-735 GCF_000754665.1 Bison bison bison
TCTGCAGGGACCCTGCGATCGGAGTCTGAAATCAGAGGAACCCTGAGGTTCCTGCCTCAACTGGAGATGAGGCCCTCTTCCAATGCACCAAACCCCGTACAGTCCTGAGAGGCCCCCCCCACCTCCAGTTTCCCTGACTTCTCAGAGCCACCATGAGAAGCCCCCTGAGGTCACCTGCACAAGTCGAGGGAAGCCAGGGTTTCCTGCCTCAACCCGAGAAAGACCTCGAGAGACCTTCTTCAACACGTCTCGAGGCCAGATTCCCCTACCATGACTCGAGAGCAATGACGCGCTCCCCCTCGCCACTCGCATGGAGACCCGACTTCCCTGGCGCCCCACGAGAGGCTCACTGACCTCGCCGTCGTACCTCATGAGAAAGCGCACCCTGGGGCCGCCAGTCGAGAACCACCCCGAAACTCCCCTGTCATCGCGGAGATGAGGGCTTTCGACTCCTGCATGGCCTAGAGGCCAACCTCGCGACCTCTCTCCAAACGCCTCAGGAGGCTTGACTCCCTTTAGTCCACCCAGTGAGCTCCAAGAGATACCCGTCGCAACTCGAGAGCAGAGCGGGGTTCTTTGCTTCCACTCGAGATGAATGCCTGTCTCCCCGGGTGCGTCTGGAAAGCAACCCCGAGATCCCGGTCGCCCCTGGAGAGGAACATTGGCTTCTGGACACAAGCCTAGCTGAGGTCTATTGGCCCTGCAGTCACTCGAGAGCAATCCCCAGCTTTCCTT
>NW_011375271.1:3454-4183 GCF_000754665.1 Bison bison bison
GAAGTCCCACGTTAGGAATTGGAGGTCGAAACGGTACTTGGCACCCTTGATGCGCCCCCACAAAGTTCCCCGGCATCCCGGTCTCCCTGGAGAGGAACACCGAGGTTTTCCGGCACCACTTCCTCTGAGCCCCTTCTACCCTCCTGATCTCCACAGGAGGGTCGACTCCCCTGCTTTGTCTGGAAGGGGTTCCCGACCTTCCGGTCACACCTCAGGATGAGGCCGGTCTCACGACGACATTCCAGACGTGGCCTCGTGGGTGCTTCCACATTGCGAAGCACCCTGATTTCCCGGTCCCCTCTTGGTAAGAACCCGATGCCCGGACACCTCTCCGAACTCCACCCTGTGAATGAAGTCAACACGAAGGGGCAGTGACTCGCCCGTGCATCGTCCGGAAAAGACCCCCAGGTTCCAAATACCGCTCGACAAGATGCCTCTCTCCCCGGGGACACCTCGAGAGGCAAGCGGAGTTCCATGCCTCAACCCAAGACGAGGCCTGACTCTCCTGTCCCAAGTCTGCAGGGACCCTGCGATCGGAGTCTGAAATCAGAGGAACCCTGAGGTTCCCCCCTCAACGCGGAGATGAGGGCCTTCGTCTCCTGCATGGCCTAGAGGCCAACCTCGCGACCTCTCTCCAAACGCCTCAGGAGGCTTGACTCCCTTTAGTCCACCCAGTGAGCTCCAAGAGATACCCGTCGCAACTCGAGAGCAGAGCGGGGTTCTTTGCTT
>NW_011375272.1:0-1178 GCF_000754665.1 Bison bison bison
TTGGAAGAGGGCCTCATCTCCAGTTGAGGCAGGAACCGCAGGGTACCTCTGATTTCAGACTCCGATCGCAGGGTCCCTGCAGACTGGGGACAGGAGAGTCAGGCCTCGTCTTGGGTTGAGGCATGGAACTCCGCTTGCCTCTCGAGATGTCCCCGTTGAGAGAGGCCAATTGTCGAGCTGTATTTGGAACCTGGGGTTTTTTCCGAACGATGCACGGAAAAACTGTCCCTTCGAGTTTACTTCATTCACAGGGTGGAGTTCGGAGAGGTGTCCGGGCATCGGGTTCTTATCAAGAGGGGACCGGGAAATCGGGGTCCTACGGAATGTGGAACCACCCACGAGGGCACGTCTGGAATGACTTCGTGAGACCGGCCTCATCCTGAGGTGCGACCGGAAGGTCGGGAACCCCTTCCAGACAAAGCAGGGGAGTCGACCCTCCTGTCGAGATCAGGAGGGGAGAAAGGGCTCAGAGGAGGGGGTGCTGGAAAACTTCAGTGTTCCTCTCGAGGGAGACCGGGATTTCGGGGAACTTCGTGGGTCGCATCAAGGGTGCCAAGTGCCCTTTCGACCTCCAATTCCTAACGTGGGACTTCTCCTGAGACGCTGTCGCGGGAAAGGGCTTCATCTTGCGATGACGGGGATGCCACGTGGTTTTTCTCGAGTTACGGCGGGATTCTCGAGTTAGGACGGGGAATTCAGGCTGCCTCTTGTGTTGGTCCAGGCAAGTCCAATCTTCCATTCGAGTTGCGAAGGAAAGCTGGGGATTGCTCTCCAGTGACTGCAGGGCCAATAGACCTCATCTAGGCTTGTGTACAGAAGCCAATGTTCCTCTCCAGGGGCGATAGGAATCTCGGGGTTGCATTCCAGACGCACCCGGGGAGACAGGCATTCATCTCGAGTGGAAGCAAAGAACCCCGCTCTGATCTCGAATCGCGACGGGTATCTCTTGGAGTTCACTGGGTGGACTCAAGGGAGTCAAGCCTCCTGAGGCGTTTGGAGAGAGGTCGCGAGATTGGTCTCTAGGCCATGCAGGAGACGAAGGCCCTCATCTCTCGATGACGGGGGAATCTCGGGGTTGTTCTCGAGCGGCGGCCCCAGTGTGCGGATTCTCACGAGGTAGGACGGCGAGGTCAGTGAGCCTCTCGTGGGGCGCCAGAGAAGTCGGGTCTCCATGCGAG
>NW_011375272.1:4377-4877 GCF_000754665.1 Bison bison bison
GTGGGTCGAATCAAGGGTGCCAAGTGCCCTTTCGACCTCCAATTCCTAACGTGGGCCTTCTCCTGAGACGCTGTCGCGGGAAAGGGCTTCATCTTGCGATGACGGGGGAGCCACGTGGTTTTTCTCGAGTTACGGCGGGATTCTCGAGTTACGACCGGGAATTCAGGATGCCTCTTGTGTTGGCCCAGGCAAGTCGAATCTTCCATTCGAGTTGTGAAGGAAAGCTGGGGATTGCTCTCGAGTGACTGCAGGGCCAATAGACCTCAACTAGGCTGGTGTCCAGAAGCCAATGTTCCTCTCCAGGGGCGACAGGGATCTCGGGGTTGCATTCCAGACGCACCCGTGGAGACAGGCATTCATCTCGAGTGGAAGCAAAGAACCCCGCTCTGCTCTCGAATCGCGACGGGTATCTCTTGGAGCTCACTGGGTGGACTCAAGGGAGTCAAGCCTCCTGAGGCGTTTGGAGAGAGGTCGCGAGATTGGTCTCCAGGCCATGCAGG
>NW_011375273.1:0-1103 GCF_000754665.1 Bison bison bison
GTTTTTCTATTTTTGTTTCAATTCATATATACCTTCTACTTTCTTTAGATTTTTTCCTTATTACCTTGTATTTTTAAAAGCTTTCTATACAAATTTTCATGGAAATATATTTGATTTACAATGTTGTGTTTCAGATGTATATCACAGTGATTTAATTATACAGATACATATCTATTCTTTTTTAGGTTCTTTTCCAATGTAGGTTATTACATGATGCAGAGTCTTTCTTTCTTTCTTTTTTTTTTTAATAGAGGGTTTAGGGCTTGACCTAACTTTATTTAAATAGCAAATTTTATCTAAATCCCAAATATTTTTATGTATACATTTTTTAACTAATATTTCATTCTCTACAATTTTTTGGCAAGTTAATTCCAAAGATTTCACTCTTTGCAGGCTGAATGTTTTAATTTATAATTTACTGAGAATTAAGTTTTCCTTGGAGCTCTGAGGGTATATGTGTATATACACTGACATGTCTATATACACATCCTTTTCAGATTACTAAAATTTTTTTTAGGATATATATAAATGTATTTTAAAAGCTATTTTCTGTTTGTATGGTAAAAACGTGAAATGCTTTAATTCTAAAAATTTGTTTCCCAAATAAATATAGTATAAAAAGTAAAGGTATAAAAGTATTCCTTTGAGAATAATCCGCACTAACAGAACTTGGAAATGTCAAAAAATTAATTCATAACACTTACTAAAAGTAGGTAAGAAAAACTTTATTCAAAGTAAGAATACTACAGCTGGGTCTTATAATACGGGAGAGAGATTGAGCTTAAGTCTGACTGCAGTAGGGACACAACTAGGATTTATAGCTACGGAACAGGGTGGGTCCATGGGATTGCAAACAGAGACTGGGAGACTGCAATGAACAACAACAACAGAGTGGGTGTCAGTGAATGGAAACTTATTAAGAGGGCCATAAGGGTGAGAGTGGATTCTGGCTCAAATGAGAAGATCATTGCTGAGGCTAGGCAAGGCTGATAAGATATTGAGGTGAGTGATAAGGAATTTGATCTGATACTGAGGGTGGTCAGATCAAGGGTGAGGTATGTTTTCTAAACTGAACTAGCAGATTCTGACTTAGATTGGACTAA
>NW_011375274.1:0-2344 GCF_000754665.1 Bison bison bison
GGTTTACGCCGGAGACCAATCAAACTGCAAGGCAAGAAGTTTGCACCACTTACGTAGGTCGCAGGCGCCCTCTCGAATAGCGGAAGGTGCCTCACCCTAGACACCTTCTCGAGTGGGTCTTAGCAGCCCAGGCATAATTAGTAAGCGTGGTGGGTTCCGCGCTCCAGATGGAGACTCAGCTGGAAGTTAAAGGGAAGAATGACAAGGAACTTTATGAATTGGAGCTCTAAGTTAACACTTTGACAGAGAGAGCGAGATGGTGGTGGGGGACAGCCCCCAGTGAAATCAGAGGTGAGAGCACAAAGCAATACAGTAGGCAGACTCCAGTTTTTTTGGGGGGGAGATGCTCGAGAATATCCGGGTGGACACCTGAGGTTCGATCCCTCATTTGCGTATGCCGAGCCTCCTTCCTCATGACCTTTGTCCAGAGTGGAATGCCTCCCCAGCTCCCGGCACATGATCAGTGCATGCTCAGTCACAATATCAGTGCATGATCAGTCACGTGATCACTGACGGCACAGTCACGTGATCAGCGCCTCTCAGTCACGTGGTCACCATATGATAAACACGTGATCAGTGAACGACCAGCCACGTGAGCACTGCATGCGCAGTCAGGTGGTCAGTTCCTGAGCAGCCACGTGATCAGCCCGTGCACAGTCCCATGATCAGTGCCTGTCAGTCACTGATCACTGCCTGAGAAACACGTGATCAGTGCCCGATCAGCCACGTCATCAGTGCATGCCAGTCTGGTGATCAGTGCATGATAAACACGTGATCAGGGAAAGACCAGCCACGGGATCCCTGCATGCCCAGTCAGGTGGTCAGTTCCTGATCAGCCACGTGATCAGTGCGTGCACAGTCCCATGATCAGCGCCTGTCAGTCACTGATCATTGCCTGAGAAACACGTGGTCAGTGCATGATGAGCCATGTGATCAGTGCCTGATCAGCCAACTCATCAGTGCATGCCCAGTCACGTGATCAGTGCATGATAGCCACGTAATCAGTGCGTGCTCACACACGTGATCAGGGCCTGCTGAGCTGCGTGATTCCTGCCGGCTCATCTGCATGACAATTGCCAGCTGAGCTGCGTGATTCCTGTCGGCTCATCTGCTTGACAATTGCCAGCTGAGCTGCGTGATTCCTGCCTGGTCACCTGCTTGAGTATTGTCAGTTGAGCAGCATGATTCGTCACTGCTGAGCTCCATGCTTATTGCCTGCTGATTGCGTGGTTCGTGTCTGCTCAGCTCTTTGAGTATTGCCTCCTGAGGTCCCTGTTCGGTCGCCACCTGCCGGGGACCAGCCCCAACTGATCCAGGGTATTCGAAGGAGAGATGGCCTAGGCGAATATTTATATGCTAATCACAGATGTCAAGAATAATAGTATGAGGAGAGCTCAGTAGGAATATTCGGTGGAGAAAAGAGACTGAGTAGCTTGGTTTACGCGGAAGACCAATCAAACTTCAAGACAAGAAGTTTGCACCACTTACGTAGGCCGCAGGGGCCCTCTCCGATAGCGAAATGTGCCTCACCCTAGACAGCTTCTCGAGTGGATCTTAGCAGCCCTGGCATAATTAGTAAGCGTGGTGGGTTCCACGCTCCAGATGGAGACTCAGCTGGAAGTTAAAGGGAAGAATGACAAGGAACTTTATGAATTGGAGCTGTAAGTTAACTCTTTGACAGAGAGAGCGAGATGGTGGTGGGGGACAGCCCCCAGTGAAATCAGAGGTGAGAGCACAAAGCAATACAGTAGGCAGACTCTGGTTTTTTTGGGGGGGAGATGCTCGAGAATATCCGGGTGGACTCCTGAGGCTCGATCCTGCATTTGCGTATCCCGAGCCTCCTTCCTCATGACCTTTGTCCAGAGTGGAATGCCTCCCCGGCTCCCGGAACATGATCAGTGCATGCTCAGTCACGTGATCTGTACTTGACCAGCCACGTGATCAGTGCCTGCAGAGTCATGTGATCAGGGCCTGCTGAGCTGCGTGATTCCTACCGGCTCATCTGCTTGACAATTGCCAGCTGAGCTGCGTGATTCCTGCCTGGTCACCTGCTTGATTATTGCCAGTTGAGCAGCATGATTCGTCACTGCTGAGCTCCATGCTTATTGCCTGCTGATTGCGTGGTTCGAGTCTGCTCAGCTCTTTGAGTATTGCCTCCTGAGGTCCCTGTTCGGGCGCCACCTGCCAGGGACCAGCCCCAGCTAATCCAGGGTATTCGAAGGAGAGATGGCCTAGGCGACTATTTATATGCTAATCAGAGATGTCAAGAATAATAGTATGAGGAGAGCTCAGTAGGAAAATTCGGTGGAGAAAAGAGACTGAGTAGCTTGGTTTACGCGGAAGA
>NW_011375275.1:0-1200 GCF_000754665.1 Bison bison bison
ATTTTTTCCTTAGGAAATGTTGGTCTTCAGCGATGTTCAAAGCCTGTGTATTTCGGCTAGACTCTGGCTTCAGGTCGGTTCCCCCAAAAGGCTCAGAAGCGACCTGAACCAAACAGTAAGTTTTCCTCTTACCTTGTTCTCCTCGTCTATGTTAAGAGTATACTTTAAGAGTATCCTGGCACATACATGTACTGCCTCACCCCTAACCTCAGTCATGTGTTCCAAGAACTTCTGTCCGTTGATTTATTTGTTTTGGGTAACATTGAATTCGTTTTGACTATGCTGGGTCTTTGCTGCTCGCTGGAAGTTGCTAGGACCTCTGGACTGCAGTCTCCCATCTCTTGCTGACCTCTTGTTGACCTCTGCAGAATCCTGGTTGGTGGGAGCTTGTTAGTTCCTTGTTCCTTACCCGGACCTCCTGTGGTAAGTGTTTTCTCTCCTCTGTGGCCTGGTAAGGGTAGGTGGTCATTGGCATCCCAAAGGTGGCTAGAAGTCAATGATTTAGGGCAGGCTTGTGAATAGATATGGGAGAAGGCAATGGCACCCCACTCCAGTACTCTTGCCTGGAAAATCTCATGGACGGAACAGCCTGGTAGGCTGCAGTCCATGGGGTCGCTCAGAGTCGGGCACGACTGAGCGACTTCACTTTCACATTTCACTTTCATGCATTGGAGGAGGACATGGCAACCCACTCCAGTGTTCTTGCCTGGAGAACCCCAGGGACTGCGGGGCCTGGTGGGCTGCCGTCCATGGGGTCACACAGACTCGGACACGACTGAAACGACTTCGCAGCAGCAGCAGCAGCAGCAGCAGCAGTGCATAGATGTCAAAAGAGTTTAGAACAGTCAGGTAGGATCACATAAGTCACCGTGAAGCAATACTTCTCCAGTTAGCCAAAGCTAACAAAAGATTTCTGTTCTAGGTCAACCTAGAAGAGATCACGGAAGAGGTAAAGAAACTTAAAATCCATTAGCAAAGGCAGTTCAACCTCTCAAGAAACCTTGTGCTAGGCACAACACTCTTTTCTGGGGGTCCACTTTCCCTACAACCTCCTGATCCCATTCTGTACCCATTCCTTTGCTTCTCCCATCCTGAAACTGCCACCTGGAAGAAAGAACGACGTCGTTTTCCTTCAGAAAATGCGATTTCATGCCACATACCTTCTTTTAATACCAAGTCATACATTTCCCTTCAGCAACC
>NW_011375276.1:0-860 GCF_000754665.1 Bison bison bison
GAAAGAACTCCATGTTACCAAGCCCAAGGTAAATTTGGGAAAAGAAGAATTCCTAACATCAGCTACTTAGGAATTCTAGAACTAAGTTGGAGAAGGCCATTGTTTCAAAAGAAATATACCATGACCTCAAAATTCCCTTGTTCTAAGAACTTAACAGCTCTTTTCAAGATATCCATGTTAGTTGAAAGTAATCTGACACTCACAAACCACAGTTCCACCAGGTTATGACTTGGAGCTCCTCATTCTCTCCAGATTCCTGGATTTCTGTGTCTCTGATGCCTACAGTACACAATTCTGACACTGGGATTCTGTGGGTAATGTGCAGTATTTATTACCTATGGGTCATCAAATTTTACTTAACTAATTCAAATTTTCTGTGATTCTACCAGGCAAACTGAATGTTTATGTTTCTATCATTAATAAAGAAAAGTTTGACAAAAAATTAGTAATTAGGAAATGGCATAATGGGCATATTAAAGTTCTTTTCACTTTAGAAACTAGCAATGTAAAGTCCTTACATAGAATTGTAAACAGTAAACAGTATGAGCATAAATTTTTCTAGTTGGTTTTCTATGCATTGCAACCAATGTTTATGTTCATTCTTATAGTCACAGTTAATTAGATAACTTATGGGAAATTTGTATGAGCTTTTCTTTATGGCATGATCTATATACATGCACAGTTGTGCATTGTGTTGTATAATAGAAGAGTTCCTGAAAATTATGTGTAAATTACAATTTTAAAATTATTTTTAAAACCACGGGGATTTTTTTTATTTATAGAAAAGCTGCAGTGGATCCTTTTGAGTTGGAGAATCCTTTAGAAATATGAATAGTTGGCTCTTAACATGCTGATGTACG
>NW_011375277.1:0-866 GCF_000754665.1 Bison bison bison
CTTTGCTTCACTCGACATGAATGCCTGTCTCCCCGGGTGTGTGTGGAATGCAACCCCGAGATCCCTTTCGCCCCTGGAGAGGAACACTGGCTTCTGGACACAAGCCTAGATGAGGTCTATTGGCCCTGCAGTCACTCGAGAGCAATCCCCAGCTTTCCTTCGCAACTCGAATGGAAGATTGGACTTCCCTGGGCCAACACAAGAGGCATCCTGAATTCCCCGTCGTAATTCGAGAATCCTGCTACACCTCGAGAAAGACCACGTGGTTCCCCCGTCACCGCAAGATGTAGCCCTGTGCCGCTACAGCGTCTCAGGAGAAGTCCCACTTTAGGAATTGGAGTTCGAAACGGTACTTGTCACCCTTGACGCGACCCACAAAGCACCCCGACATCCCGGTCTCCCTCGAGAGGAACACCGAAGTTTTCCGGCACCACTTCCTCTGAGCCTCTTCTACCCTCCTGATCTGGACAGGAGGGTCGACTCCTCTGCTTTGTCTGGAAGTGGTTCCCGACCTTCCGGTCGCACCTCAGGATGAGGCCGGTCTCACGACGACATTCCAGACGTGGCCTCGTGGGTGGTTCCACATTCCGAAGGACCCCGATTTCCCGGTCCCTCTGGATAAGAACCCGATGCCCGGACACCTCTTCCAACTCCACCCTGTGAATGAAGTCAACACGAAGGGCAGTGACTCGCCCGTGCATCGTCGGGAAAAGACCCCCACGTTCCAAATACCGCTCGACAAGTGGCCTGTCTCCCCGGGAACACCTCGAGAGGCAAGCGGAGTTCCATGCCTCAACCCAAGACGAGGCCTGACTCTCCTTTCCCAAGTCTGCAGGGACCCTGGGATCGGAGTCTGAAATCAGAGG
>NW_011375278.1:0-940 GCF_000754665.1 Bison bison bison
GACAGAGGATGAGATGGCTGGATGGCATCACCAACTCAATGGACATGAGTTTTGGGTGAACTCCAAGAGTTGGTGATGGACAGGGGGTCCTGGCATGCTGCGATTCATGGGGTCACAAAGAGTCAGACATGACTGAGCAACTGAACTGAACTGACACAATATCCTTTCTGTGTTGGTGCTTGTATTTAAGACTGTAAATCTCATCAGCTTTTGCACAGTTAATGTCTCTATTAGACTCGTTAAAAAAGTATCTTCTATGGTTAATGTAAAGACTGCACCTGCTATTATGCTAGCTTTCATTCTTACATATTTTCACAGGGAACTTGCTTTAATGAATTTATTGTGAGAAGTTTTAAATCAAATTCTGTGTCAGGATTTTACATTAATGTCCGAAAGGTGGTTAGATTTGTTCAGTGTTAAAATAGATATTATGGTAACTTCCTCATCAGTTAAATTACTAATTTAAAGTATAACATTTTTTGATTAAGATAAACGAACTTATAGAGAAATTTGGCTGAGAATAGACACCTGTTAAGGCCCTTTGTTGTACAGAATGCTATGCTTTAATAAATCATGATGTTGTAATAGAATGGTATCTTCTTGAGTAATAATTTATAGTGTTTCTCTAGTAAATCTCGAATAGCTTATTTAACTTCTGTGGTCAAAAAAATGTTCTGTTTCCAGTCACATGTTCTGTAAATCTTCATGTCACTTACATGTTTGCCATCATTTTTGCTTTTACTGTATTTGCCTCTACGGATTCTTGAATTTTAGCTTCAAAGTCGCAATGAATCTGGTTTCTCTTCATTTCTTTGCATGCATCTATCAGCCTAGTGATTTAAGGAAGCAGCGTCGAAAGGTAGACTGTTTACTAATTTAGCAGGCCTTTGTTTCTCTGTGAAGTATTGAAGAGTCCTTATCGTTTAACATGAATGAACAC
>NW_011375279.1:0-876 GCF_000754665.1 Bison bison bison
AAAGTCTTTTTTTTTTTAACTAAATCATTGGTATATTGATTTGAATCTTGTCTGGTCTTTATGCACAAACCTAATACATAGTAAAAAAAAAGTCTTGTCTTGGACTCGTTATCGTGGAGTGAAACTTTAAAGACTCTTTTGGCAAGCAATCTGCATGCAAGGTCATTTAGATTTCTGTCATTGATTCCTTTGAACTATCTTTTTGATATTAAAAAAATTGTGGTAAAATACACCTAATGTAAAATATATTAATATCATCTAAATCATTTTCAAGTGTGCAGTTCAATAGTATTAAGTTTATCTACATTTTTGTGCAACCAATCTCCAGAATGTTTTAATCTTGCAGAGTGAAACTCTATAACCATTAAACAATGCTACATGTCTACTTCTTCTTAGTTCCTAGAAACCACCATTGCCATATTTTCTTTTTTACTTTTTGACCCTGCTACAAGGCATGTGGGAACTTAATTCCTTGACCAGGGGTTGAATCTGTGCTCCCTGTAGTGGAAGGGCGGAGTCTTAACTGTTGGACTACTAGGGAAGTGCTCATTGTATTATATTTTCTATTTCTCTGGGTTTGAGTACCTAGATACTTCCTATAAGTGTAATCAGTCACACAGTATTTGTCTTTTTGTTACGGGATTATTTTAGTATTATGTCTTTTAGGTTTATACAGGTTATAGGACATGTCAATTTTCTTTTTTATGTCTCAGTGATATTCTGTTGTGTACATGCATCACATTTTGTTTATCCAGTCATCTATCAGTGGACCTTTGAGTTCGTTCCACCTTTGGGCTTTTGCCCTAGCTAAGCCCGAGGGCCACAACTGCTGAGCCTGTGTGCTCCGGCGCCCATATGCTGAAACTACTGAGTCCA
>NW_011375280.1:0-776 GCF_000754665.1 Bison bison bison
TGTAAACAAGCAGAAATATTCTAGAATTAGTGCGTACATTTATTCATTTATTGACAGAGGGAATTCAGCCTATCAAACAACTGCGGAAACAACCCTGAAACAGTCAAACAGGAATGTCGAATGATCTGGTCCTGGGGGAACAGCACACAGCTTTCTCTGAGTCAGAGCCTGTGTAGTAAGGAACTCAGTGTAATCTCAGCACTTTTCAGCTGTGCAGAGTCTTTGAGGATTTTACTTGTTAACTGTGCTAAAATTATTTACCATCTACATGGCAAGTATTTTTGGAAGCTCATATTCAAAGGCTGAGCACCGGTCTGTGTGATGGATATCCGCGTGTGCTGATAGACGTTTCATGGCCAGGACACAGTGTTCTGCCCCGGAAGGATGAGGGCTGCCTTCAGAAGCGTCAGTCTCAGGGTCTCCACTGAAGTATCGTGTGGCTTCAAGACAAGAAAAATAGAGGTTTTCGAAGAAATGTAAAAGAGTTCATTTTCAGGATATTTTATGCTTTTGCACATCGAGGAGTCTGCCGAAATGGTTGGCCTGATATCACAGAGAGCTGTGTCCCCTTTCCCTGTGAGTAGCTTTGAGGAATCCAGGCTACGTTTTCCCGTTCACGACAACAGTGGGACCTCAGGTCCCGTGACGCCTGATTCGGGGTCTCAGTTTCCCATTCTCTGATGATTTAATGAGCCAGACTGCAACAATGCACTCGTTTTTCTTGGCTTCTTTTATAGTAAAATTGGAATAGGCTATGGCAGCTCGTGGCTTCCCGC
>NW_011375281.1:0-633 GCF_000754665.1 Bison bison bison
TTTTCTCGAGTTGCGGCGGGATTCTCGAGTTACGACGGGGAATTCAGGATGCCTCTTGTGTTGGCCCAGGGAAGTCCAATCTTCCATTCGAGTTGCGAAGGAAAGCTGGGGATTGCTCTCGAGTGACTGCAGGGCCAATAGACCTCATCTAGGCTTGTGTCCAGAAGCCAATGTTCCTCTCCAGGGGCGACCGGGATCTCGGGGTTGCATTCCAGACGCACCCGGGGAGACAGGCATTCATCTCGAGTGGAAGCAAAGAACCCCGCTCTGCTCTCGAGTCGCGACGGGTATCTCTTGGAGCTCACTGGGTGGACTAAAGGGAGTCAAGCCTCCTGAGGCGTTTGGAGAGAGGTGGCGAGAGAGGCTTCTAGGCCATGCAGGAGATGAAGGGCCTCATCTTCGCGAAGACGGGGGAGTTCCGGGCTGGTTCTCGAGAGGCGGCCCCAGGGCGGGGTTTCTCACGAGGTACGACGGCGAGGTCAGTGAGCCTCTCGTGGGGCGCCAGGGAAGTCGGGTCTCCATGCGAGTGGCGAGGGGGAGCGCGTCATTGCTCTCGAGTCATGATAGGGGAATCTGGCCTCGAGACGTGTTGAAGAAGGTCTCTCGAGGTCTTTCTCGGGTTGAGGCAGGAAA
>NW_011375281.1:4772-5277 GCF_000754665.1 Bison bison bison
AGGATGCCTCTTGTGTTGGCCCAGGGAAGTCCAATCTTCCATTCGAGTTGCGAAGGAAAGCTGGGGATTGCTCTCGAGTGACTGCAGGGCCAATAGACCTCATCTAGGCTTGTGTCCAGAAGCCAATGTTCCTCTCCAGGGGCGACCGGGATCTCGGGGTTGCATTCCAGACGCACCCGGGGAGACAGGCATTCATCTCGAGTGGAAGCAAAGAACCCCGCTCTGCTCTCGAGTCGCGACGGGTATCTCTTGGAGCTCACTGGGTGGAGTAAAGGAAGTCAAGCCTCCTAAGGCGTTTGGAGAGAGGTCGCGAGGTTGGCCTCTAGGCCATGCAGGAGCAGGCCCTCATCTCCGCGATGACGGGGGATCTCGGGGTGGTTCTCGGAGCGGCGGCCCCAGGGTGCGGTTTCTCACGAGGTACGACGGCGAGGTCAGTGAGCCTCTCGTGGGGCGCCAGGGAAGTCGGGTCTCCATGCGAGTGGCGAGGGGGAGCGCGTCATTGCTC
>NW_011375282.1:0-533 GCF_000754665.1 Bison bison bison
AACCCCGAGATCCCTTTCGCCCCTGGAGAGGAACACTGGCTTCTGGACACAAGCCTAGATGAGGTCTATTGGCCCTGCAGTCACTCGAGAGCAATCCCCAGCTTTCCTTCGCAACTCGAATGGAAGATTGGACTTCCCTGGGCCAACACAAGAGGCATCCTGAATTCCCCGTCGTAACTCGAGAATCCTGCCGCAACTCGAGAAAATCCACGTGGTTCCCCCGTCATCGCAAGATGAAGCCCTTTCCCGCTACAGTGTCTCAGGAGAAGTCCCCACGTTAGGTATTGGAGGTCGAAACGGTACTTGGCACCCTTGATGCGACCCACAAAGTTCCCCGACATCCCGGTCTCCCTCGAGAGGAACACCGAGGTTTTCCGGCACCACTTCCTCTGAGCCCCTTCTACCCTCCTGATCTGGACAGGAGGGTCGACTCCCCTGCTTTGTCTGGAAGGGGTTCCGACCTTCCGGTCGCACCTCAGGATGAGGCCAGTCCTCACGACGACATTCCAGACGTGGCCTCATGGGTGCTTCCA
>NW_011375283.1:0-744 GCF_000754665.1 Bison bison bison
GAAGGAGACCATAAAACTTCAAGACAAGAAGTTTGCACCACTTACGTAGGCCGCAGGCGCCCTCTCGAATAGCGGAAGGTGCCTCACCCTAGACACCTTCTCGAGTGGGTCTTAGCAGCCCAGGCATAGTTACTAAGCGTGGTGGGTTCCGCGCTCCAGATGGAGACTCAGCTGGAAGTTAAAGGGAAGAATGACATGGGGAGACCAAGCGTTGGTGAGCAAGGCCTGTAGCTTTATTTTCAACAGGGGTTTTTATACCCTAAGTAACACATAGAGGATAATAGGGGATGCAAAACCATCAGTCTTTGATTCTTATCAAAAACCAGGTTTCTTTCCTGCAAATTTACCGTATACAAATGGTTTAGGTGATTTACATCATCTTCTGGACAGAAGGCCTACTAACATTTTATGACTCTTGACAAGGACTTGTCAACAAAGACTTATTTTCTCTAAGAGTAATTATTTTAAGGTTCGGTGCCATCTTCCAAAGATAAAATTGAATTCCTATAGGGTGGATGTGTAATGGGTTTACAACAAAGGAAAGAATTTATTACCTTAAGGGTCTAAAGTTACTAACACCAAGGCCACTACATATTTTTTCTACATACCAACTATATTAATTAATACACATTCAAGGATACAATTCAGGGGATGTGAAAATTGGCAGCAAGCAGTGGCTCATCAATGAAATCCTTTACCAGTCTTATTCTGACAGTTTCTAACTCTCCGAGAGGCTCTAAGTTA
>NW_011375284.1:0-702 GCF_000754665.1 Bison bison bison
GTCACATGATCAGCGCTTGTCAGTCACTGATCACTGCATGAGAAACACGTGATCAGTGCATGATGAGCCACGTGATCAGTGCCTGATCATCCACGTCATCAGTGCATGTGCAGTCACTTGATCAGTGCATGATAGCCAAGTGATCAGTGCATGCTCAGTCACGTGATCTGTACTTGATCAGCCAGGTAATCAGTGCCTGCAGAGTCACGTGCTCAGGGCCTGCTGAGCTGCGTGATTCCTGCCGGCTCATCTGCATGATAATTGCCAGCTGAGCTGCGTGATTCCTGTCTGCTCATCTGCTTGACAATTGCCAGCTGAGCTGCGTGATTTCTGCCTGGTCAGCTGCTTGATTATTGCCAGTTGAGCAGCATGATTCGTCACTGCTGAGCTCCATGCTTATTGCCTGCTGATTGCGTAGTTCCTGTCTGCTCAGCTCTTTGATTATTGCCTCCTGAGGTCCCTGTTCGGGGGCCACCTGCCAGGGACCAGCCCCAGTTGATCCACCGTATTCGAAGGAGAGATGGCCTAGGCGACTATTTATATGCTAATCAGAGATATCAAGAATAATAGTATGAGGATAGCTCAGTAGGAAAATTCGGTGGAGAAAAGAGACTGAGTAGCTTGGTTTACTCGGGAGACCAATAAAACTTCAAGACAGGAAGATTGCACCACTTAAGTAGGCCGCAGGTGCACTCTCGAATA
>NW_011375284.1:4274-4966 GCF_000754665.1 Bison bison bison
GAAGTTAAAGGGAAGAATGACAGGAACTTTATGAATTGGAGCTGTAAGTTAACTCTTTGACAGAGAGAGCGAAATGGTGGTGGGGGACAGCCCACAGTAAAAGCAGAGGTGAGAGCACAAAGCAAGAAAGTAGGCAGACTCTGGTTTTCTTGGGGGGTAGATGCTCGAGAATATCCGGGTGGACTCCTGAGGCTCGATCCCACATTTGCGTATGCCGAGCCTCCTTCCTCATGATCTTTCTCCAGAGTGGAATGCCTCACCGGCTCGAGGCACATGATCAGTACATGCTCAGTCACGATATCAGTGCATGATCAGCCATGTGATCACTGACTGCACAGTCACGTGATCAGCGCCCCTCAGTCACGAGATCACCGTATGATAAACACGTGATCAGTGAACGACCAGCCATGTGATCACTGCATGCTCAGTCAGGTGGTCCGTTTCTGATCAGCCAAGTGACCAGTGCGTGCACAGTCACATGATCAGCGCTTGTCAGTCACTGATCACTGCATGATAAACACGTGATCAATGCATGATGAGCCACGTGATCAGTGCCTGATCATCCACGTCATCAGTGCATGTGCAGTCATGTCATCAGTGCATGATAGCCACGTGATCAGTACATGATGAATCATGATCAGCGCCATTCAGTCCCGACATCACTGATGGCCTAGAGCGCAATCCCGATTCCT
>NW_011375285.1:0-5486 GCF_000754665.1 Bison bison bison
CTAGCACACAATTGCACTCATCTCACACGCTAGTAAAGTGATGCTCAAAATTCTCCAAGCCAGGTTCAGCAGTACGTGAACTGTGAACTTCCAGATGTTCAAGCTGGTGTTAGAAAAGAAAGAGGAACCAGAGATCAAATTGCCAACATCCGCTGGATCATGAAAAAAGCAAGAGGGTTCCAGAAAAACATCTATTTCTGCTTCATTGACTATGCCAAAGCCTTTGACTTGTGGATCACAATAAACTGTGAAAAATTCTGAGAGATGGGAATACCAGACCACCTGACCTGCCTCTTGGGAAACCTGTATGTAGGTCAGGAAGCAACAGTTAGAACTGGACAGGGAAAAACAGAATGGTTCCAAATGGGAAAAGGAGTATGTCAAGGCTGGATATTGTCACCCTGCTTATTTAACTTATATGCAGAGTACATCATGAGAAACACTGGACTGGAAGAAGCACAAGCTGGAATCAAGATTGCCAGAAGAAATATCAATAAACTCAGATATGCAGATGACATCACCCTTATGGCAGAAAGTGAAGAGGAACTGAAAAGCCTCTTGATGAAAGTGAAAAGGAGAGTGAAAAAGTTGGCTTAAAGTTCAACATTCAGAAAACAAAGATCATTGTATCTGGTCACATCACTTCATGGGAAGTAGATGGGAAAAACAGTGGAAACAGTGCCTAACTTAAATTTTTGGGGCTCCAAAATCAACTGTGGATGGTGACTGCAGCCATGAAATTAAAAGATGCCTACTCCTTGGAAGAAAAGTTATGACCAACCTAGATAGCATATTCAAAAGCAGAGACATTACTTTGCCAACAAAGGTCCGTCTAGTCAAGGCTGTGGTTTTTCCAGTGGTCATGTGTGGATGTGAGAGTTGGAATTTGAAGAAAGCTGAGCACAGAAGAATTGATGCTTTTGATCTGTGATGTTGGAGAAGATTCTTGAGAGTCCCTTGGATTGCAAGGAGATCCAACCAGTCCATTCTAAAGGAGATCAGCCCTGGGTGTTCTTTGGAGGAATGATGCTAAAGCTGAAACTCCAGTACTTTGGCCACCTCATGCGAAGAGTTGACTCATTGGAAAGGACTCTGATGCTGGGAGGGATTGGGGGCAGGAGGAGAAGGGGACAACTGTGGATGAAGTGGCTGGATGACATTACTGACTCAATGGTCATGAGTTTGAATGAACTCCAGGAGTTGGTGATGGATGGGGGGGGGGCTGGCGTGCTGCAGTTCATGGGGTCACAAAGAGTCGGACACAACTGAGTGACTGAACTGAACTAGACTGAGCAGTACTGAGCATGAGGGAATAGGCTTCGGGAGTGTGTGAAACATGACTGGGCACCTTACTGGCCTCAGCTCCACTATTGCCTTTACCATCAAACTAGGCCCCAGGCCTACTTGGAGTGGGGTTGGGGTCTGGTTGTCTGTAAACTGCCAAGGGCTGGAGCAAGGAGAAGTGTCAGAGGTAACGAAAGAGCAATCGGATGCATTTTCAAGTTATTGCTTGGCCGCACAGCTGCAGCGCCCCATAGAGAGAAACAGGCGCCTTGTGCCCCTAGGTTGGATATGCAGGTTTACACACAGAGTGTGTCACCGTAGGAGCCAAGAATGTTCCTAATAGATTTAGGCTCACTGGGCTCTCCTGCAGAGCAAAGACGTGTGGATGTGGTTTTGCCTTCCCCTGTAAGTGTAGGTACCCTACCTCGGCCACAGGCTCAGGGGAAACAGCCCCTGAGGAAAAACCTCAAAGACATGGTTTTCCTGCCAGCTGGGAAGCAAAGTTCACAGAATGCAGAGAAAGCAAGCCTCCCTCAGGGAAAGAGAGGCAGCCAACAACGTGTGTTTTCAAGCCTGTATTTGGAAGGAATGGGTTAGCTTCTACAACGGGAGACCTCCAGATCTGCTCAGAGGACTGAAACTCAGGGCCAGGGCCGAACTCAGAGTCAGGGCTAAGCATCTCACATGCCATTTGCGAACCTTGCAAAGACATTCTTAGGTTATAACAGCATTGCCCATGAACGAGCAGGCTGCAGCAGTGTGTCAGATATCTTTGGGCACCTTACTTGGGTCAACTCTACTATTGCCTTTCACGTGAATTTTGGTCCCTAGGCCCGGTATCGAGGGGCACAAACAGGGTGTTTTCCCCGAAGGATCCAAGAATGTTCCAAACAGACCTAAGCTCACTAGCTGCTGCTAGGCCGCACATTATGCTATACTTATTGCTAACAGCAAAAATACCATTGGAGCTCTAATTATTTTTTTTTAACTTGCAATGCTAGTGATAGAACAAATGCTGATATCTACATCAAACAGGAGAAATGTAATGGAAACTAAACAATTTAATGTAATAACATTGTCATGCTCTTATACAATCAAATGGACATTCAAAAGAACATAATTGTTCTGAATGTTTATTTCAGAAAGGTAGAATTGGATGCCTGCAGACAATAAAACTAATAATGTATTAATACATAATGTTAATAATATACAGTTGGTCATTCTTTTTCTTATTCTACCACAGCTAACTGACTAGAAGTCAGTTTTAGTTACTACTAACGTGAGACCCTCATCAATAAGTGAAGATATATAGGAAAATCCATAATATATCTAAAAAACATCAAAGATAAAATGATGATAAAAAAATACAGTGACATCTTAGATAGTGTAAGAAATAGGATGATTATGAAAGCAAAGCCCATGATCACATACAGGCCATGGAAGCCTGTGACTGTCATGAATGTTGACTTCTCCTTCATCTGAGGTTTTAAAATGTGCTTTGTAAAATCCTGAGGTTTGCAGCAGTTGTAACCTCCTGAAGAGACTGCAATCAAAAGGGTTTCTAGAATATCCTGACGATTTCCATCTACCAGGCTGTAGTGAGCTCAAGCAATACATACTCCAGAGAACAGAAGACAGACATGTTGGGAAGTGGGAATGACTTCTACTGCACTTAGGGAGAAAGGGCATGTTGCTACTCAGCCTAGTACACATGTAGAAGCAACACCTCAGTAATTCAACCTTTAAAGACTCTATACAAATGACAACAACTGGTAGGAATAAACCTTCAGAAGTGCCTTTTCAGACTTCCCGTCATAAGCACAAGCGTAATAAAAAACAGTGAGTTTTCATGGTCTCAAACTAAATTAGACTCACTTATGACAATGGCAGGAGAGGCATCGGGGCTGGGATTTACTGTAGGATGCACATCGGTTTAGTGCATTGCTATGTGTTATAGAAATATGTGTTATTGACAGGGTGATGGCATATTCTGCAATAACACAGCAAATAACACTACAAATTCAAGGAACATGGCTACAATGATAATAGCTAACTTCATGATGGCTACTACTTGGTAGAGCTAGTATTGCCTCTCCCATTAAGTACTTAAATGGCCACTGTGATATTAGCCATTAGTTTCTCACTGTAATTCTCACCTAGAAACCGAATCTAATAATTTCGATGTTTACTAGCACAAGAACAGTGAAAGATCCTTGTATAAGAAAGTCAGACAGACACGCTTCTGTTTTATCACAAAAGCTGCTTAGGACCGGTCCTGCTCACAGACAGATTGCTAATCCCAAATTTACCAACAGTTATGCAGATATTCTTTACCAATTGAGCCATCAAGGAAGCCCTAATAGCTCAGTTGGTAAAGAATCCACCTGAAATGCAGGAGACCTTGGTTTGATTCCTGGGTCAGGAAGATCCCCTGGAGAAGGGATAGGCTACCCACTCCAGTATTCTGGCCTAGAGAATGCCATGGACTGTATAGTCCATGGGGTCACAAAGAGTCAGTCACGACTGAGCCACTTTCACTTTCACATGCAGATATTATTTTTTTTAATTGTGGTAACATATCTAGTACCTTTGTCAAGCTAACGAATGAGTAATATAAATATGAATAATCAACTTCATCCTTCATAGTTATTACTGTCCGGTATTTGCTTTGAGAGGAGTTGAACTACTCATTGTTAAAGAGAAACTATCCTTTCCTCTTTGAAACATTTGTTAACAATTCGGTTGGGTGTGGTGAATAAAATACTTAAGGATCTAATACATAAAAATACAATAGGCAAAGCACATTATTTTTTTCGCTCCCTTTCTCAAAGGATGGAATATTTTGTATTTGCCCTGATTTTAAGTCTTGACTTCATGTACAATTATATATTGATATTTTTAGTTGAAATACAGTAGGACTAAGAATATTGATATGATACTAATAAATCATGTTGGTATGTGTGGTTGTCACATAGGATTCACAGGAGATTTAAATTAACAGTTGTCAATGTAAAGGATTAATGCTATTTAGCTTCTTCATGAATCTATACCATGAATGAAGAGCTTTTCTCAACATATTTCACTGAGGGAACTACAAGGATGATAGGCATAATACTATGCTTCAACTCATGGATTTCTAAGCATTTCTCACAATACTGATCTGATTTTCAACATCAGGGTTCTTTCAGTGTCCTTGAACAGCATGCCAGGCCTCCATGTCCATCACCTACTCCCAGAGTTTACCCCAACTCGTGTCCATTGAGTCGGTGATGGCATCTGACCATCTCATCCTCTGTCATCCCCTTTTGCTCCTGCCTTCAATCTTTCCAAACATCAGGGTCTTTTCAAATGAGTCAATTCTTTGCATCTGATGCCCAAAATATTGGAGTTTCAGCTTGAGCATCAGTCTTTCCGATGAACACCCAGAACTGATTTCCTTGAGGATGGACTGGTTAGATTTCCTTGCAGTCCAAGGGACTATCAAGAGTCTTCTCCAACACCACAGTTCAAAAGCATCCTTTCTTTTGCACTCAGCTTTCTTTATAGTCCACCTGTATATAGTCTGTGTGTATATATATATATATATATATATATATACATACATACAGACATACAGAATATATAGTCTATATATTCTGTATACAGAAGAAAAACACTCATGAGTATAAAACTTGTTCACATAAAATGAGTGTATGAATTGTTATCTTCCTGACCCAGGGATCAAACCCACATCACTTCCCACTCCTGCACTGGTAAGCAGATTATTTAATGACTGTGCAACCTAGGAATCAATATACATTTCAAGAACCATTGTCATCAGCTTCTCCAGTTCATGACCGAAGCAGGAGAACGAACACTGAAAGAAGTACTTGTAAGTACTTGTAAGTGTATTATTTAGTCAAGGAACTATTATGCTGGGTATTCCAGTTATTACTGGGGCAAGTCAGTTCCTCCAATGATGATGGGTATAACTGAAAAATTCTTACAAATTCATGGGATGCAATGTCTACCTGATAAATGTGTTCATCTTATGCTACTGCTTCAGGTATGCCTGCTTCAGCATGAAGGACTGCACTTAAAGAGATGCCTACTATTCCAGCTCAAGCAACAGATACTGAAGTGCAGATCATTGTCCTTTGTTGAAAAGGATCAGCAGTTTGTCCACATATGTAACATGCCAGAGCAAGCCTTGGGATGCAACT
>NW_011375286.1:0-953 GCF_000754665.1 Bison bison bison
CGGGGGAACCTACGTGGTTTTTCTCGAGTTGTGACGGGATTCTTGAGTTACGACGGGGAATTCAGGATGCCTCTTGTGTTGGCCCAGGGAAGTCCAATCTTCCATTCGACTTGCGAAGGAAAGCTGGGGATTGCCCTCGAATGACTGCAGGGCCAATAGACTCATCTAGGCTTGTGTCCAGAAGCCAATGTTCCTCTCCAGGGGCGACCGGGATCTCGGGGTTGCATTCCAGACGCACCCGGGGAGACAGGCATTCATCTCGAGTGGAAGCAAAGAACCCCGCTCTGCTCTCGAATCGCGACGGCTATCTCTTGGAGCTCACTGGGTGGACTAAAGGGAGTCAAGCCTCCTGAGGCGTTTGGAGAGAGGTCTCGAGGTTGACCTCTAGGCCATGCAGGAGACGAAGGCCCTCATCTCCGCGATGACGTGGGAGGCTCGGGGTGGTTCTGGAGCGGCGGTCCCAGGGTGCGGTTTCTCACCAGGTACGACGGCGAGGTCAGTGAGCCTCTCGTGGGGCGCCAGGGAAGTCGGGTCTCCATGCGAGTGGTGAGGGGGAGCGCGTCATTGCTCTCGAGTCATGGTAGGCGAATCTGGCCTCCAGACGTGTTGAAGAAGGTCTCTCGAGGTCTTCTCGGGTTGAGGCAGGAAAGCCTGGCTTCCCTCGACTTGTGCAGGTGACCTCAGGGGGCTTCTCATGGTGGCTCTGAGAAGTCAGGGAAACTGGAGGTGGGACGGGCCTCTCGGGACTCCACGGGGTTTGGTGCATTGGAAGAGGGCCTCATCTCCAGTTGAGGCAGGAACCTCAGGGTTCCTCTGATTTCAGACTCTGATCGCAGGTTCCCTGCAGACTGGGGACAGGAGAGTCAGGCCTCGTCTTGGGTTGAGGCATGGAACTCCGCTCGCCTCTCGAGGTGTCCCCGGGGAGAGAGGCCACTTGTCGAGCTGTATTTGGA
>NW_011375286.1:5039-5399 GCF_000754665.1 Bison bison bison
GGCCACGTCTGGAATGTAGTCGTGAGACCGGCCTCATCCTGTGGTGCGACCGGAAGGTCGGGAACCCGTTCCAGGCAAAGCAGGGGAGTCGACCCTCCTGTCGAGATCAGGAGGGTAGAAGGGCTCAGAGGAAGTGGTGCCGGAAAACCTCGGTGTTCCTCTCCAGAGAGACCGGGATGCCGGGGAACTTCGTGGGGGCGCACCAACTGTGCCAAGTACCGTTTCGACCTCCAATTCCTAACGTGGGACTTCTCCTGAGACGCTGTAGCGGGAAAGGGCTTCATCTTGCGATGAGGGGGAACCACGTGGATTTTCTCGAGTTGCGGCGGGGTTCTCGAGTTACGACGGGGAATTCAGGAT
>NW_011375287.1:0-1057 GCF_000754665.1 Bison bison bison
GAACAGTATACACAGTTTGTACCAGGAACATGGAAAGCATGACCAATAAGATTAACAAGAAATCCGGATAATCTGCAAAGTCCAACAGAGGGCATGCCTGATAATCTGGGTGATGTTTCTGCAATAAAAGAATCGTACCCTGCCTTTTGTGTCTCTGGCTGCACAGCTGCTCTTTTGATGGCTGTGTCCGCGTGTGTGTGCATGTGTGCGTGTGTGTACACACAATGTCCAATACTTGCTCAGTAGATGCTTGCTATATGTCTGAAGGCAAATCAAAATCTTTATAGACAGGATTTATATTTTACACTCAAGATCAGATATTCTCCAAGTGGTCCTAAAATTCAGATGATGAATGACAGCTTCCAATACTACACACATATATATCTATAATCAAAATAGACAGCGTAGAGAAGTTTTCTTTTTTAAACTGTGGACTTTAGAATTAGACACACTTAAACATGAAGCCTAATTCTGTTATTTTCTCTTTGTCTTTTTGGAAAACTAGTTCAGCTATCTATGCTTCTATTTCCCCATCTGGAGATAATAAAAGTCTCACAAAATTGTTGTAACTTAAAATCACCTATGTAAAACTCTCCGCGTATTCCTCATGCATAGCAATGGAATAAATGGGAATAAACTGAATGACTTTTAAAGCCTTCCCAGATTATTTCTGGTATTTTTTAATAGAAAAAATATATCACTTTTAAAGGAAGTGTGTATCAGCTCATAGATACTATCACATTAGGCTTTAGAAACTTACTTTTGATGAATTAGTCACTCTGATCATTTAACTATGGAAACAGCATATGTGTGGCTGAATTAGAAGCTCTCAGACCTGCTCTACAGGAGCCATAGAGACTGGGTTACTAGTGGAGAATGAATAATTCCCCAAAGTGTTCATGGGGAGCAGAGGACTTGAAAGAGGTATTGGACCTCCTAGTGCTAGGTCCCGTTTACTCTCAGTGTGATCTTTGCAGTCAATGAACACTGTGTAAGCGATGGGGCTAGAGAATTAAGTATAAACCTAACCACACTGCAGTGGAACAGCCTTTTCGCC
>NW_011375288.1:0-917 GCF_000754665.1 Bison bison bison
GGAGGAATCAACCTACCGGACTTCAGGCTCTACTACAAAGCCACAGTTATCAAGACAGTATGGTACTGGCACAAAACAGAAATATAGATCAATGGAACAAAATAGAAAGCCCAGAGAGAATTCCACACACATATGGACACCTTATCTTTGACAAAGGAGGCAAGAATATACAACGGATTAAGGAAAATCTGTTTAACAAATGGTGCTGGGAAATCTGGTCAACCACTTGTAAAAGAATGAAACTAGAACACTTTCTAACACCATACACAAAAATAAACTCAAAATGGATTAAAGATCTAAATGTAACACCAGAAACTATAAAACTCCTAGAGGAGAACATAGGCAAAACACTCTCTGCCATGCATCACAGCAGGATCTTCTATGACCCACCGCCCAGGATATTGGAAATAAAAGCAAAAATAAACAAATGGGACCTAATTTAACTTAAAAGCTTCTGCACATCAAAGGAAACTATTAACAAGGTGAAAAGACAGCCTTCAGAATGGGAGAAAATAATAGCAAATGAAGCAACTGACAAACAAGTAATCTAAAAAATATACAAGCAACTCTTACAGCTCAACTCCAGAAAAATAAATGACCCAATCAAAAAAATGGGCCAAAGAACTAAATAGACATTTCTCCAAAGAAGACATACAGATGGCTAACAAACACATGAAAAGATGCTCAGCATCACTCATTATCAGAAAAATGCAAATCAAAATCACTATGAGGTACCATTTCACACGACTCACAATGGCTGTGATCCAAAAGTTTACAAACAATAAATGCTGGAGAGGGTGTTGAGAAAAGGGACCCTCTTATACGGTTGGTGGGAATGCAAACTAGTACAGCCACTATGGAGAACAGTGTGGAGATTCCTTAAAACTGGAAATAGAACTGTCTTATGATCCAGCAAT
>NW_011375288.1:3941-4623 GCF_000754665.1 Bison bison bison
AGAAACATTTAAGGCTGAGAATGAAACAGCTGATCTGTGGCAGCCTACACCAATACATACAATGTATGACATAGCAGAATCCATTGGTTTTTGTCCCCTTAAGAGTGTAGCATTCATTAAACATTTGAAAATCCATCAGGATAAACAACTTACTAAAGAACTGAAAATGATGACACAGTAGGGTCATTTAGATAAATGCTGAAAAATAATTTGATAAAATCTAATATCCCTGGGTTGGGAAGATTCCCTGAAGTAGGGATTGGCTACCCATGTCAGTATTCTTAGGCTTCGCTGGCAGCTCAGCTATTAAAGAAAGTGCCTGGCATCTCAGAGATCTGGGTCCATCCTTGGGCTGGGAAGATCCCCTGGAGGAGTGCATGACAATCCATTCCAGTATTCTGGCCTGGAGAATCCCCAAGGCCAGAGGAGCCTGTTTGGCCTACACTTCATGGGGTTGCAAAAAGCTGGACACAACTCTGTGACTGAGCACATTCTGTATAAAATATTTTAGCAAACTAGAAATAGGAGAAGAAATAGAAATAGAATTGGAGAATGCAATGGCACCCCACCCAGTACTTTTGCCTAGAAATTCCCATGGATGGAGGAGCCTGGTAGGCTGCAGTCCATGAGGTCACTAAGAGTCGGACATGACTGAGTGACTTCACTTTCACTTTTTCACTTT
>NW_011375289.1:0-1018 GCF_000754665.1 Bison bison bison
TGCTCCTGAAACCACATTTTGGTCCCTGCACTTAAGCAGGTGGGTCCTGCCCACGTTGAAGGTCTAACAAACACTTCTGAGCCCATATCTCGCTCTCTACACTGAACTGGGCTGAGTCCTACACTTGTTCAGATTAGATCAATCGCTCAGTTGTGTCCGGCTCTTTGCAAACCCATGAATCTCAGTATGCCAGGCCTCCCTGTCGAACATCAACACCCAGAGTTCACTGAGACTCACGAGTCAGTGATGCCATCCAGCCATCTCATCCTCTGTGGTCCCCTTCTCCTCCTGCTCCCAATCCCTCCAAGCATCAGAGTCTTTTCCAATGAGTCAACTCTTCGCATGAGGTGGCCAAAGGACTGGAATTTCAGCTTTAGCATCATTCTTCCAAAGAAATTCCAGGGCTGATTTCCTTCAGAATGGACTGGTTGGATCTCCTTGCAGTCCAAGGGACTCTCAAGAGTCTTCTCCAACACCACAGTTCAAAAGCATCAATTTTTTGGCGCTTAGGCTTCTTCACAGTCCAACTCTCACATCCATACATGACTACAGGAAAAACCATAGCCTTGACTAGACGAAATTTTGTTGGCAATATAATGTCTCCGCTTTTGAATATCCTATTTAGGTTGGTCATAACTTTCCTTCCAAGGAGTAAGCGTCTTTTAATATCGTGGCTGCAGTCACCATCTGCAGTGATTTGGAGCCAAGAAAAATAATGTTTGCCTCTGTTTCCACTGTTTCTTCATCTATTTCCCATGAAGTGATGGGGCTGGAGGCCATGATCTTCGTTTTCTGAATGTTGAGCTTTAAGCCAACTTTTTCACTCTCCACTTTTACTTTCATCAAGAGTCTTTTCAGTTTCTCTTCACTTTCTGCCACAAAGCTGGTGCCACCTGCATATCTGAGGTTATTAATATTTCTCCTGGCAATCTTGATTCCAGCTTGTGTTTCTTCCAGTCCAGCGTTTCTCATGATGTACTCTGCATGTAAGTTAAATAAACAGTGTGACGATATACAG
>NW_011375290.1:0-501 GCF_000754665.1 Bison bison bison
GTATGACATATATCCCCTCTTTTTTGGATTTCCTTCCCGTTTAGGTCACCAAAGATCACTGAATACAGTTCCCCTGTGCCAAACTGTTCTGTTTTTAAACAGAGTACAGAGGTATGTTCACCGTGAAGGTAATTAACTTCATGATCTCTCGTTTGAAAAAACAAAAACAGAAAAACCTTCCAAGGCCTGAGAGGCTCTAGACCACTGATGTTTACAGTGATTATTGAGCCTTCCCTGGTTATTGATATATGAATTAATATAATCAAGTTTTGTAAGTTTTATTCATTGTATATGTTCTTTCTTTTAAAAAATCGTTTACTCTTTTCTGCCTTCTCTGATTTTAACTGAACATTTTATATGATTCTATTTTCTCTCTCTTTAGCATATTAATTATATTTTAAAAATTTAATTGATTTTCCAAGAATTTTCAAAAATGTTTTTCAAATTTAATCTTAGCTTACTTTCAAATAGCATTGTATCACTTTATAAATGGCACAGATA
>NW_011375291.1:0-1011 GCF_000754665.1 Bison bison bison
CACTAAGTAAATACTGAGCACCTACGATGAGCTAGGAGGCGTGTAATAAATTTCTGGAAATAGAATGCGGAGAGAAGAAGACACAGAGTTCCTGCTTTCACTGAGAGGAATTTAATGATACATCACAGCCAGATCCTTTGAAAACTTATAGTGGGACCTCTTCCCTCACCAAAACCTGGGTGTCAGCAAAGGCTTTTCAGAGCAACAGTTGATTTGAGATCCGTAGGTTGAACCTAAGTAAACCAGGGTTAAAATCAGGAAGAATTTCACGCAGGGAAAATAGCATCTTGGAAGGCTATGTGACCAGGGAAACTTAGGACATTCTAGAAATGAAAAATGCCCTATGGGACAGAATCCAAAAAGTGCAGAGGGCATTCCAGTGAAAAGACATCAGAGACAAACTTCGGGAACAAGCAATGAAGGAATGTGATCATATATTCAATATGATGAGAAAATCCAAGAGTAGTTGTGGCAGGGAGGTTATAGAATTGCATCTGCATTTCCAAAAGTTCATCTTGCTCCATAACACTGATGATTGAAGCGACTCAACTGCAAATTACAAGAAGAGACCACTTCCTTGAATCCGAATGGTCCTCATTGCAAAGTCTGTCAATAACAAATGCTAGCGAAGATGTGGACCAAAGGGAACTCTACTCCACATGCAGATTGTGTGGGTGAATTCTCTAAGAAATTACGGGAAGAAGTGCTCCATCTTGTTTATTGCATTGTGTTTAGGGGAACTAATTTGGAATTAGTGGAGCCCATTTCTCAGTATATTATTTCCAAACTAGGCAACTATAATTACAGTCTGATAAGATATAACTCAAATAACTTCTGAATGTTAATGTATTTTGAAAGAGGAAATAATCTTGCAAGAGAAATATAGACAAACAGGAAAAGCATAGTTGTCAATATATTAACCTAGAGATGCTTCAAATATTGTTTAAGAAATATGAAAGTTTCATGGAGTATTTCACATGAAGGAATTATTTCCTCTTAAAAGTCAAAAGG
>NW_011375291.1:4501-4941 GCF_000754665.1 Bison bison bison
GTCCATACCTATAGGATTTTCATGATTTTCTAGTGCAAAGTATACATTTTGTTTGAAATACATTTTTAAGATTGCTGCATTTTCTTATGAAAATGTGCATAGTTTTGGATATAAAATGTAACTATTAATAGTATAGATTTGTATTCTATATAATGAGTTAAACTATACTTAATATTATAGATTTATTTTAGGTAATAGGATATTTTCTAATGTTTCTCTCTCTAATAATGTAATATTTTTTAGAATTAATAGGACAGATAATGAATTTTAAAGAATCATATTATTAATATGTCATAAAAATGTTTTTAACTGTTCTCCACACAAAGATAGACCATATTAATATTTGGCTATATTATGTGTGTGTCTCCTTCAGAATTTTCCACAGTTTATTGTGATCCACACCGTCAAGGCTATGGCATAGTCAATAAAGCAGAAATAGA
>NW_011375292.1:0-1011 GCF_000754665.1 Bison bison bison
TTCCTTGGCGCCCCACGAGAGGCTCACTGACCTCACCGTCGTACCTTGTGAGAAAGTGCACACTGGGGCCTCCGCTCGAGAACAACCCCGAGACTCCCCCGTCATCGCGAGATGAGAGCCTTCGTCTTCTGCATGGCCTAGAGACCAATCTTGCGATCTCTCTCTAACGCCTCAGAAGCTTGACTCCCTTTAGTCCACCCAGTGAGCTCCAAGAGATACCCGTCGCGACTCGAGAGCAGAGCGGGGTTCTTTGCTTCCACTCGAGATGAATGCCTGTCTCCCTGGGTGTGTCTGGAATGCAACCCTGGGATCCCTTTCGCCCCTGGAGAGGAACATTGGCTTCTGGACAGAAGCCTAGATGAGGTCTATTGGCCCTGCACTCACTCGAGAGAAATCCCCAGTTTTCCTTCGCAACTCGAATGGAAGATTGGACTTCCCTGGGCCAACACAAGAGGTATCCTGAATTCCCCGTTGTAACTCGAGAATCCTGCCGCAACTCGAGAAAATCCACGTGGTTCTCCCGTCATCGCAAGATGAAGCCCTTTCCCGCTACAGTGTCTCAGGAGAAGTCCCACGTTAGGTATTGGAGGTCGAAACGGTACTTGGCACCCTTGATGCGACGCTCAAAGTGCCCGGACATCCCGGTCTCCCTCGAGAGGAACACCAAAGTTTTCCGGCACCACTTCCTCAGAGCCACTTCTACCCTCCTGATCTGGACAGGAGGGTCGACTCCCCTGCTTTGTCTAGAAGGGGTTCCGAACCACCGGTCGCACCTCAGGATGAGGCTGGTCTCACGACGACTTTCCAGACGTAGCGTCGTGGGTGGTTCCACATTCGGAAGGACCCCGATTTCCCGGTCCCCTCTTGATAAGAACCCGATTCCCGGACACGTTTTCGAACTCCACCCTGTGAATGAAGTCAACCCGAAGGGGTAGTGACTCGCCCGTGCATCGTCGGGAAAAACCCCCAGGTTCCAAATACCACTCGACAAGTGGCCTGTCTCCCCCGGAA
>NW_011375292.1:4901-5361 GCF_000754665.1 Bison bison bison
CCTCCGGGCCAGAAGATGATGCAAATCACCGAAGCTTTTTGCATATGATAAGTTTGCAGGAGAAAGCCGGTTTGCTGCAAGACTCTACCCCTTCCCCCATTATCCTCTATGCATAACTTAAGGTATAAAAACTACTTTGAAAAATAAAGTGCGGGCCTTGTTCACCGAAACTTGGTCTCACCATGTCGTTCTTTCTCTTACCTTCTGGCTGAATTCTTCAGCCTCTTTTCTCCACTGAATTTCCTCACTGAGCTATCCTCATTCTATTACTCTTTATATCCTTAATTAACATTTAATTAAGCAGTTGTTTCCTGGTCTTCGCCTACGCCGTCTCTCCTTCGAATACCCTGGATCAGCCGGGGCTGGTCCCCGGCACCCTACCATGGCTCGAGAGCAATGACGCGCTCGCCCTCGCCACTCGCATGGAGACCCGACTTCCCTGGCGCCCCACGAGAGGCTC
>NW_011375293.1:0-1092 GCF_000754665.1 Bison bison bison
ACACCCTCTAGGGTGTCTGTGCCGTGAACGCCCCACGGGCCTTAACGTCCTCCCCTCTCGGTGTGTTCCTTTCGTTGGTAGAAGACTCGGCCAGAGAGGCCCGGAGAAAGAGGACAGTCATCTCTCCTTCTCAGACCAGGATCCTCGTGCAAGCCTTCACGAGGGATCGCTTCCCGGGGATTGCCGCCAGGGAGGAACTGGCTCGTCAGACGGGAATCCCAGAACCTCGCATCCAGGTAAGTCCTCCAGCCAGCGCACGGGCCCAGGACGTGGCCCAGGAGCAAGGAGGGTTCAGCCCTGCCAAGCGTCTGGAGCTGGATACACGTAGGCTGGGGCTGGGGCTGGGGCTTGGGGGGAAGGGCCGAAAGTCGGCGGCCTGAGTGGAGGGTTTGGGCCGCTTCTGGCCGTGCGGGCACCCCTCATTTCCCAGGGCCAAGGGATTCGTTTGCAGAAAATGGCCCTGCAGAAGTCGCCCTGGGCCTGACAGACCAGAGGCCGGGCGGCCGGGGGGCTGTCGAACGGGCGCCGCGGCGGCGCCAGCACGGTGGGTGATCTGGACGGCCACGGCTTCTGATGTGCCCTGTCTGCCTTTTGCTCCCCTAGATATGGTTTCAAAACCGAAGAGCTCGGCACCCCCAGCGGAGCCCAAGCGGGCCCGGCAACGGCCGGGCCCAGGGGCCAGGCGGCGCACCAGCCACGACGACGACTCCTGCTCCAGAGGACCGAAGGGCCCCACCCGCTGTCCCAGAGCACCTCTCCTCCCCCTTCGCCCCCTCTCAGCCACAGGAGAGCATGCCACCCTTGGCTGCAGCTGCTCCTTTTGGGGCCCCCACTTTCTGGGTGCCCGGGGCTGCCTCTGGGGTCTGCGTGGGCCAGCCGTTGATGATCTTCGTGGTCCAGCCCAGCCCGGCGGCCCTCCAGCCAAGTGGGAGGCCACCGCCTCCTCCCCAGGGAGCAGCTCCCTGGGCCGCGTGCTCCCCTGCCGTCACGGCCCCCGGGCAGCCTGGGCAAGGGGCCATCCTGCCGCCTGGGCAGCCGGAGACACACATCCCGCGGTGGCCGGAGTCACCCTACGGCGAAGGCACGGCCCCT
>NW_011375294.1:0-1076 GCF_000754665.1 Bison bison bison
GCCCCTGGAGAGGAACACTGGCTTCTGGACAGAAGCCTAGATAAGGTATATTGGCCCTGCAGTCACTCTAGAGCAATCCCCAGCTTTCCTTCGCAACTCGAATGGAAGATTGGACTTCCCTGGGCCAACACAAGAGGTAACCTGAATTCCCCGTCGTAACTCGAGAATCCCGCCGCAACTCGAGAAAAACCACGTGGTTCACCCGTCATCCCAAGATGAAGCCATTTCCCGCTACAGCGCCTCAGGAGAAGTCCCACGTTAGTTATTGGAGGTCGAAACGGTACTTGGCACCCTTGATGCGACCCACAAAGTTCCCCGGCATCCCGGTCTCCCTCGAGAGGAACACTGAGGTTTTCCGGCACCATTTCCTCAGAGCCACTTCTACCCTCCTGATCTGGACAGGAGGGTCGACTCCCCTGCTTTGTCTAGAAGGGGTTCCCGACCTCCGGTCGCACCTCAGGTTGAGGCCGGTCTCACGACGACATTCCAGACGTGGCCTCGTGGGTGGTTCCACATTCCGAAGGACCCCGATTTCCCGGTCCCCTCTTGATAAGAACCCGATGCCCGGATACCTCTTCGAACTCCACCCTGTGAATGAAGTCAACACGAACGGGTAGTGACTCGGCCGTGCATCGTCGGGAAAAAACCCCCAGGTTCCAAATACCACTCGACAAGTGGCCTGTCTCCCCGGGAACACCTCGAGAGGCAAGCGGAATTCCAGGCCTCAACCCAAGACGAGGGCTGACCTTCCTGTCCCAAGTCTGCAGGGACCCTGGAATCGGAGTCTGAAATCAGAGGAACCCTGAGGTTCCTGCCTCAACTGGAGGTGAGGCCCTCTTCCAATGCACCAAACCCAGTGGAGTGCCGAGAGGCCCCTCCCACCTCCAGTTTCCCTGACTTCTCAGAGTCACCATGAGAAGCCCCCTGAGGTCACCTGCACAAGTCAAGGGAACCCAGGGTGTCCTGCCTCAATCCGAGAAAGACCTCGAGAGACCTTCTTCAACACGTCTCGAGGACAGATTCCCCTACTGCCGTGAGCCGGCATATTGCATATTGAGTGCATATTGCATATTGCA
>NW_011375294.1:4620-5477 GCF_000754665.1 Bison bison bison
CGAGGGCTGACTCTCCTGTCCCAAGTCTGCAGGGACCCTGGAATCGGAGTCTGAAATCAGAGGAACCCTGAGGTTCCTGCCTCAACTGGAGATGAGGTCCTCTTCCAATGCACCAAACCCAGTGGAGTGCCGAGAGGCCCCTCCCACCTCCAGTTTCCCTGACTTCTCAGAGCCACCATGAGAAGCCCCCTGAGGTCACATGCACAAGTCAAGGGAAGCCAGGGTTTTTGCCTCAACCCGAGAAAAACCTCGAGGGACCTTCTTCAACACGTCTCGAGGCCAGATTCCCCTGGTGCCGTGAGCCGGCATATGGCATATTGAGTGCATATTGCATATTGCATATAGAGTGCAGCACTTTCCACAGCATCATCTTTCAGGATCTGGAATAGCTCATCTGGAATTCTGTCACTGCTGGGAGCCAGTGATGAACTCCGCCCATGACAAAGGTCATGAGGAAGGAGGCTCGGCATACGCAAAGGCGGGATCGAGCTTCAGGAGTCCCCCTGGAAATTCTCGAGCATATACCCCCAAAACCAGAGTCTGCCTACTTTCTGCTTGTGCTTTCACCTAAACCTCTGACTTTACCGGGGGCTCTCCCCCACTACCTCTCTCTGAAAAAAGAGTTAGCTTACAGTTCCAGTTAATAATTCCTGGGTGTGACAGTGTTTAACCTACAAACTCCTTTGGAAATCTTCTAGCCTGCCTGAATAGGTTTTTCCGGTCACATGTGATTGTTCAGAGCCTCCCAACTGTGAGAGGCAGGAGATGTTCTAAACTGTCTAAACACAGATTCTTTTGAGTAGTTAAAAGATTGATTAGAAATTGTATTGGTGAATGGTTTTTCACTTGTTTGGGCC
>NW_011375295.1:0-501 GCF_000754665.1 Bison bison bison
ATTTAGGTCATACCTGAATGGTCTAGTGATTGTCCCTACTTTCTTCAATTTAAGTCTGAATTTGGCAATAAGGAGTTCATGATCTGAGCCACAGTCAGCTCCCAGTCTTGTTTTTGTTGACTGTATAGAGCTTCTCCATCTTTGGCTGCAAAGAACATACTCAATCTGATTTTGGTGTTGACCATCTGGTGATGTCCATGTGTAGAGTCTTCTTTTGGTTGTTGAAAGTAGTGTTTGCTATGACCAGTGCATTTCTTGGCAAAACTCTATTAGTCTTTGCCTTGCTTCATTCCATATTCCAAGGCCAAATTTGCCTGTTACTCCAGGTGTTTCTTGACTTCCTACTTTTGCATTCCAGTCCCCTATAATGAAAAGGACATCTTTCTTGGGTGTTAGTTCTAAAAGGTCTTGTAAGTCTTCATAGAACCGTTCAACTTCAGCTTCTTCAGCGTTACTGGTTGGGGCATGCTGCTGCTGCTGCTAAGTCACTTCAGTCGAGTC
>NW_011375296.1:0-546 GCF_000754665.1 Bison bison bison
CAAGAGGGTTTATTGGGAAGGGATGCTGGGGCGGAGGGCAGGAGGGTGAGGGAAATGGAGAGAACTGCTCTGCCACGTGGCTCACAGTCTCAGATTTTATAGTCATTGGGTTAGTTTCTGGTTTGTCTCTTGCCAGTCATTCTGAATCGGGATCCTTCCTGGGGGCACATGCATCATTCAGCTGAGGTGGATTCCAGTGAGGAGGATCCTGGGAGGTTGGTAGGACCTCTGAACTGGAGTCTCCCATCTCCTTTTGACCTCTCCAGAATTCTGGTTGGTGGTAACTTGTTAGTTCCTTGTTCCTTACCAGGACCTCCTGTTGTAAGATGACTCCAGCAAGTGTTTTCTTTTCTCTGTTGCCTGGCAAGGGTGGGTGGTCAGTGGTTCATTTAACAGTTTGTCTTTGGATCTCTCGAGTAAGGTCCTCCACAGAGTAAATGTATAACATTATAAAAGTCAATGTTTTAAATGATTTATATTTATAATTCGGTAAGTTGGTCTTTTTTGTCGTGTTAGAACTGATCACCAGACCAAAGGTCATGTAGA
>NW_011375297.1:0-938 GCF_000754665.1 Bison bison bison
GGCGGGATTCTCGAGTTACGACGGGGAATTCAGGATGCCTCTTGTGTTGGCCCAGGCAAGTCCAATCTTCCACTCGAGTGGCGAAGGAAAGCTGGGGATTGCTCTCGAGTGACTGCAGGGCCAATAGACCTCATCTAGGCTTGTGTCCAGAAGCCAATGTTCCTCTCCAGGGGCGACAGGGATCTCGGGGTTGCATTCCAGACGCACCCGGGGAGCCAGGCATTCATCTCGAGTGGAAGCAAAGAACCCCGCTCTGCTCTCGAATTGCGACGGGTATCTCTTGGAGCTCACTGGGTGGACTCAAGGGAGTCAAGCCTCCTGAGGCGTTTGGAGAGAGGTCGCGAGATTGGTCTCTAGGCCATGCAGGAGACGAAGGCCCTCATCTCTCGATGACGGGGGAATCTCGGGGTTGTTCTCGAGCGGCGGCCCCAGTGTGCGGTTTCTCACGAGGTACGACGGCGAGGTCAGTGAGCCTCTGGTGGGGCGCCAGGGAAGTCGGGTCTCCTTGCGAGTGGCGACGTGGAACGCGTCACTTGTCCCGAGCCATCGTAGGGGAATCTGGCCTCGAGACGCGTTGAAGAAGGTCTCTCGAGGTCTTTCTCGGGTTGAGGCAGGAAACCCTGGGTTCCCTCGACTTGTGCAGGTGACCTCAGGGAGCTTCTCATGGTGGCTCTGAGAAGCCAGGGAAACTGGAGGTGGGAGGGACCTCTCGGGACCCCCTGGGTTTGGTGCATTGGAAGAGGGCCTCATCTCCAGTTGAGGCAGGAACCGCAGGGTACCTCTGATTTCAGACTCCGATCGCAGGGTCCCTGCAGACTGGGGACAGGAGAGTCAGGCCTCGTCTTGGGTTGAGGCATGGAACTCCGCTTGCCTCTCGAGATGTCCCCGGGGAGAGAGGCCGCTTGTCGAGCTGTATTTGGAAACCTGGGGGTTTTTTC
>NW_011375298.1:0-835 GCF_000754665.1 Bison bison bison
GCGAAGGAAAGCTGGGGATTGCTCTCGAGTGACTGTAGGGCCAATAGACCTCATCTAGGCTTGTGTCCAGAAGCCAATGTTCCTCTCCAGGGGCGACCGGGATCTCGGGGTTGCATTCCAGACGCACCCGGGGAGACAGGCATTCATCTCGAGTGGAAGCAAAGAACCCCGCTCTGCTCTCGATTCGCGACGGGTATCTCTTGGAGCTCACTGGATGGACTAGAGGGAGTCAAGCCTCCTGAGGCGTTTGGAGAGAGGTCGCGAGATTGGTCTCTAGGCCATGCAGGAGACGAAGGCCCTCATCTCGCGATGACGGGGGTGTCTCGGGGTTGTTCTGGAGCGGCAGCCCTAGTGTGCGGTTTCTCACGAGGTACGACGGCGAGGTCAGTGAGCCTCTCCTGGGACGCCAGGGAAGTCGGGTCTCCATGCGAGTCGCGAGGGGAAGCGTGTTATGGCTCTCGAGTCATGGTAGGGGAATCTCGCCTCGAAACGTGTTAAAGAAGGTCTCTCGAGGTCTTTCTCGGGTGGAGGCAGGAAACCCTGGGCTCCCTCGACTTGTGCAGGTGACCTCAGGGGGCTTCTCATGGTGGCTCTGAGAAGTCAGGGAAACTGGAGGTTTGGAGTTGCCTCTCGGGAAACCACTGGGTTTGGTGCATTGGAAGAGGGCCTCATCTCCAGTTGAGGCAGGAACCTCAGGTTTCCTCTGATTTCAGACATCGATCGTAGGGTCCCTGCAGACTTGGGACAGGAGAGTCAGGCCTCGTCTTGGGTTGAGGCATGGAACTCCGCTTGCCTCTCGAGGGGTCCCCGGGGAGAGAGGCCACTTGTCGAGCTG
>NW_011375298.1:4922-5484 GCF_000754665.1 Bison bison bison
GGTTTTTCCGGACAATGCAAGGGCGAGTCACTGCCCCTTCGCTTTGACTTCATTCACAGGGTGGAGTTCGGAGAGGTGTTTGGGCATCGGGTTCGTATCAAGAGGGGACCGGGAAATCGGGGTCCTTCACAATGTGGAAGCACCCACGAGGCCACCTCTGGAATGTCGTCGTGAGACCAGCCTCATCCTGAGGTGCGAACGGAAGGTCGGGAACCCTTTCCAGACAAAGCAAGGGAGTCGACCCTCCTGTCCAGGTCAGGACGGTAGAAGGGGCTCAGAGGATGTCGAGCCGGAAAACATCGGTTTTCCTCTCGAGGGAGACTGGGATGTCAGGGAACTTTATGGGTCGAATCAAGGGTGCCAAATACAGTTTCGACCTCCAATTCCTAACGTGGGACTTCTCCTGAGACGCTTTAGCGGGAAAGGGCTTCATCTTGCGATGACGGGGGAACCACGTGGTTTTTCTCGAGTTGCGGCGGGATTCTCGAGTTACGACGGGGGATTCGGGATGCCTCTTGTGTTGGCCCAGGGGAGTCCCATCTTCCCTTCGAGTTGCGAAGGA
>NW_011375299.1:0-933 GCF_000754665.1 Bison bison bison
GGTTGAGGCAGGAGACCCTGGGTTCCCTCGACTTGTGCAGGTGACCTCAGGGGGCTTCTCCTGGTGGCTCTGAGAAGTCAGGGAAACTGGAGTTCGGAGGGGCCTCTCGGGACTCCACGGGGTTTGGTGCATTGGAAGAGGGCCTCATCTCCAGTTGAGGCAGGAACCTCAGGGTTCCTCTGATTTCAGACTCCGATCGCAGGGTCCCTGCAGACTTGGGACAGGAGAGACAGGCCTCGTCTTGGGTTGAGGCATGGAACTCCGCTTGCCTCTCTAGGTGTCCCCGGGGAGAGAGGCCACTTGTCGAGCTGTATTTGGAACCTGGGGTTTTTTTTCTGGACGATGCACGGGCGAGTCACTGCCCCTCCGTGTGACTTCACTCACAGGATGGAGTTCGCAGAAGTGTGCGGGCATCGGGTTCTTATCAAGAGGGGACCGGGAAATCGGGGTGCTTCGGAAAGTGGAACAACCCACGAGGCCACGTCTGGATTGTCGTCATGAGACCGGCCTCATCCTGAGGTGCGACCGGAAGGTCGGGAACCCCTTCCAGAAAAAGCAGGGGAGTCGACCATCCTGTCGAGATCAGGAGGGTAGAAGGGGCTCAGAGGAAGTTGTGCCGGAAAACCTCGGTGCTCCTCTCGGGGGAGACCGGGATGTCGGGGAACTTTGTGGGTCGCCTCAAAGGCGCCAAGTACCGTTTGGACCTCCAATTCCTAACGTGTTACTTCTCCTGAGACGCTGTAGCGGGAAAGGGCTTCATCTTGCGATGACGGGGGAACCACGTGGTTTTTCTCGAGTTGCGGCGGGATTCTCGAGTTACGACCGGGAATTCAGGATGCCTCTTGTGTTGGCCCAGGGAAGTCCAATCTTCCATTCGAGTTGCGAAGGAAAGCTGGGGATTGCTCTCGAGTGACTGCAGGGCCAATAGACCTC
>NW_011375299.1:4711-5413 GCF_000754665.1 Bison bison bison
CGGATCGCAGGGTCCCTGCAGACTTGGGACAGGAGAGACAGGCCTCAGTCTTGGGTTGAGGCATGGAACTCCGCTTGCCTCTCTAGGTGTCCCCGGGGAGAGAGGCCACTTGTCGAGCTGTATTTGGAACCTGGGGTTTTTTTTCTGGACGATGCACGGGCGAGTCACTGCCCCTCCGTGTTGACTTCACTCACAGGGTGCAGTTCGCAGAGGTGTCCGGGCATCGGGTACTTATCAAGAGGGGACCGGGAAATCGGGGTCCTTCGGAAAGTGGAACCACCCACGAGGCCACTTCTGGAATGTCGTCGTGAGACCGGCCTCATCCTGAGGTGCGACCGGAAGGTCGGGAACCCCTTCCAGAGAAAGCAGGAGAGTCGACCCTCCTGTCGAGATCAGGAGGGTAGAAGGGGCTCAGAGGCAGTGGTGCCGGAAAACCACGGTGCTCCTCTCGAGGGAGACCGGGATGTCGGGGAACTTTGTATGTCGCCTCAAGGGTGCCAAGTACCGTTTGGACCTCCAATTGCTAACGTGGGACTTCTCCTGAGACGCTGTAGCGGGAAAGGGCTTCATCTTGCGATGACGGGGGAACCACGTGGTTTTTCTCGAGTTGCGGCGGGATTCTCGAGTTACGACGGGGGATTCAGGATGCCTCTTGTGTTGGCCCAGGGAAGTCCAATCTTCCATTCGAGTTGCGAAGGAAAG
>NW_011375300.1:0-1292 GCF_000754665.1 Bison bison bison
AGTCACGTGATCTGGACTTGATCAGCCACGTGATCAGTGCCTGCAGAGTCACGTGATCAGGGCCGGCTGAGCTGCGTGATTCCTGCCGGCTCATCTGCATGACAATTGCCATCTGAGCTACGTGATTCCTGTCGGCTCATCTGCTTGACACTTGCCAGCTGAGCTGCGTGATTCCTGCCTGGTCACGTGCTTGATTATTGCCAGTTGAGCAGCATGATTCGTCACTGCTGAGCTCCATGCTTATTGCCTGCTGATTGCGTGGTTCGTGTCTGCTCAGCTCTTTGAGTATTGCCTCAAGAGGTCCCTGTTGGGTCGCCACCTGCCGGGGACCAGCCCCAACTCATCCAGAGTATTCGAAGGAGAGATGGCCTAGGCGACTATTTATATGCTAATCAGAGATGTCAAGATAATAGTATGAGGAGAGCTCAGTAGGAAAATTCGGTGGAGAAAGGAGACTGAGTAGCTTGGTTTACGCGGAAGACCAGTCAAACTTCAAGACAAGAAGTTTGCTCCACTTTCGTAGGCCGCAGGCACCCTCTCGAATAGCGAAAGGTGCCTCACACTACACACCTTCTCGAGTGGGTCTTAGCAGCCCAGGCATAATTAGTAAGCGTGGTGTTTTCCGCGCTCCAGATGGAGACTCAGCTGGAAGTTAAAAGGAAGAATGACAAGGAACTTTGTGAATTGGAGCTGTAAGTTAACTCTTTGACAGAGAGAGCGAGATGGTGGTGGGGGACATCCCCCAGTGAAATAAGAGGTAAGAGCACAAAGCAATACAGTAGGCAGACTCCGGTTTTTTCGGGGATGAGATGCTTGAGAATATCCGGGTGGACTCCTGAGGCTCGATCCCGCCTTTGCGTATACCGAGCTTCCTTCCTCATGACCTTTGTCCAGAGTGGAATGCCTCCCCGGCTCCCGGCACATGATCAGTGCATGCTCAGTCACGATATCAGTGCCTGCTCAGCCACGTGATCCCTGACGGCACAGTCACGTGATCAGCGCCTCTCAGTCACGTGATCACCGTATGATAAACACGTGATCAGTGAAGGACCAGCCACGTGATCACTGCATGCGCGGTCAGGTGGTCAGTCCCTGGTCAGCCACCTGATCAGTGGGTGCACAGTCCCCTGATCAGCGCCTGTCAGTCACTGATCACTGCCTGATAAACACGTGATCAGTGCCCGAACAGCCACGTCATCAGTGCATGCGCAGTCACGTGATCAGTGCATGATAGCCACGTGATCAGTGCATGCACAGGCACGTGATCTGGACTTGATCAGCCACGTGATCAG
>NW_011375300.1:1392-1762 GCF_000754665.1 Bison bison bison
AAGAATGACAAGGAACTTTATGAATTGGAGCTGTAAGTTAACTCTTTGACAGAGAGAGCGAGATGGTGGTGGGGGACAGCCCCCAGTGAAATCAGAGGTGAGAGCACAAAGCAATACAGAAGGCAGACTCCGGTGTTTTCGGGGGAGAGATTCTCGAGAATATCCGGGTGGACTCCTGAGGCTCGATCCCGCATTTGCGTATGCCGAGCTTCCTTCCTCATGACCTTTGTCCAGAGTGGAATGCCTCCCCGGCTCCCGGCACATGATCAGTGCATGCTCAGTCACGATATCCGTGCCTGTTCAGCCACGTGATCCCTGACGGCACAGTCACGTGATCAGCGCCTCTCAGTCACGTGATCACCGTATGATA
>NW_011375301.1:0-650 GCF_000754665.1 Bison bison bison
ATTCATAAAGTTCCTTGTCATTCTTCCCTGTAACTTCCAGCCGAGTCTCCATCTGGAGCGCGGAAGCCACCACGCTTCCTAATTATGCCTGGGCTGCTAAGACCCACTCGAGAAGGTGTCTAGGGTGAGGCACCTTCCGCTCTTCGAGAGGGCGCCTGCGGCCTACGTAAGTGGTGCAAACTTCTTGTCTTGAAGTTTTATTGGTCTCCGGCATAAACCAAGCTACTCAGTCTCTTTTCTCCACCGAATTTTCCTACTGAGCTATCCTCATACTATTATTCTTGATATCTCTTATGAGCATATAAATAGTCGTCTAGGCCATCTCTCCTTCGAATACCCTGGATCAGCTGGGGCTGCTCCCAGGCAGGTGGCGCCCGAACAGGGACCTCAGGAGGCAATACTCAAAGAGCTGAGCAGACACGAACCACGCAATCAGCAGGCTATAAGCAGGGAGCTGAGCAGTGACGAATCATGCTGCTCAACTGGCAATAATCAAGCAGGTGACCAGACAGGAATCAAGCAGCTCAGCTGGCAATTGTCAAGCAGATGAGCCGACAGGAATCACGCAGCTCAGCAGGCCCTGATCACGTGACTCTGCAGGCACTGATCACGCGGCTGATCAAGTACAGATATCGTGAATGAGCTAGCAC
>NW_011375302.1:0-919 GCF_000754665.1 Bison bison bison
CACGTGATCAGTGCATGATGAGCCATGTGATCAGTGCCTGATCAGCCACGTCATCAGTGCATGCGCAGTCACGTCATCAGTGCATGATAGCCACGTGATCAGTGCATGCTCAGTCACGTGATCTGTACTTGATCAGCCACGTGATCAGTGCCTGCAGAGTCACGTGATCAGGGCCTGCTGAGCTGCGTGATTCCTGCCGGCTCATCTGCATGACAATTGCCATCTGAGCGGCGTGATTCCTGTCGGCTCATCTGCTTGACAATTGCCAGCTGAGCTGCGTGATTCCTGCCTGGTCACGTGCTTGATTATTGCCAGTTGAGCAGCATGATTCGTCACTGCTGAGCTCCATGCTTATTGCCTGCTGATTGTGTGGTTCGTGTCTCCTCTGCTCTTTGAGTATTGCCTCTTGAGGTACCTGTTCGGTCGCCACCTGCTGGGGACCAGCCCCAACTGATCCAGGGTATTCGAAGGAGAGATGGCCTAGGCGACTATTTATATGCTAATCAGAGATGTCAAGAATAATAGTATGAGGAGAGCTAGTAGGAAAATTCAGTGGAGAAAAGAGACTGAGTAGCTTGGTTTACGCGGAAGACCAACCAAACTTCAAGACAAAAAGTTTGCACCACTTACGTAGGCCGCAGGCGCCCTCTCGGATAGCGAAAGGTGCCTCACCCTAGACAGCTTCTCGAGTGGGTCTTAGCAGCCCTGGCATAATTAGTAAGCCTGGTGGGTTCCATGCTCCAGATGGAGACTCAGCTGGAAGTTAAAGGGAAGAATGACAAGGAACTTTATGAATTGGAGCTGTAAGTTAACTCTTTGACAGAGAGAGCGAGATGGTGGTGGGGGACAGCCCCCAGTGAAATCAGAGGTGAGAGCACAAAGCAATACAGTAGGCAGACTCCGGTTTTTTTGGGGGGAG
>NW_011375302.1:4981-5518 GCF_000754665.1 Bison bison bison
TTACGTAGGCCGCAGGCGCCCTCTCGAATAGCGAAAGGTGCCTCACCCTAGACACCTTCTCGAGTGGGTCTTAGCAGCCCCGGCATAATTAGTAAGCCTGGTGGGTTCCATGCTCCAGTTGGAGACTCAGCTGGAAGTTAAAGGGAAGAATGACAAGGAACTTTATGTATTGGAGCTGTTAGTTAACTCTTTGACAGAGAGAGCGAGATGGTGGTGGGGGACAGCCCCCAGTGAAATCAGAGGTGAGAGCACAAAGAAATACAGTAGGCAGACTCCAGTTTTTTGGGGGGGGAGATGCTCGAGAATATCCGGGTGGACTCCTGAGGCTCGATCCCGCATTTGCGTATGCCGAGCCTCCTTCCTCATGACCTTTGTCCAGAGTGGAATGCCTCCCCGGCTCCCGGCACATGATCAGTGCATGCTCAGTCACGATATCAGTGCCTGCTCAGCCACGTGATCACTGACGGCACAGTCACGTGATCAGCGCCTCCCAGTCACGTGATCACCGTATGATAAACACGTGATCAGTGAACGACC
>NW_011375303.1:0-864 GCF_000754665.1 Bison bison bison
GGGACCGGGAAATCGGGGTCCTTCGGAATGTGGAACCACCACGAGGCCACGTCTGGAATGTCGTCGTGAGACCGGCCTCATCCTGAGGTGTGACCGGAAGGTCGGGAACCCCTTCCAGACAAAGCAGGGGAGTCGACCCTCCTGTCCAGATCAGGAGGGTAGAAGGGGCTCAGAGGAAGTGGTGCCGGAAAACTTCGGTGCTCCTCTCGAGGGAGACCGGGATGTCGGGGCACTTTGTGGGTCGCATCAAGGGTGCCAAGTACCGTTTCGACCTCCAATACCTAACGTGGGACTTCTCCTGAGACACTGTAGCGTGAAAGGGCTTCATCTTGCGGTGACAGGGGAACCACGTGGTTTTTCTCGAGGTGTAGCAGGATTCTCGAATTACGACGGGGAATTCAGGATGCCTCTTGTGTTGGCCCAGGGAAGTCCAATCTTCCATTCGAGTTGTGAAGGAAAGCTGGGGATTGCTCTCGAGTGACTGAAGGGCCAATAGACCTCATCTAGGCTTGTGTCCAGAAGCCAGTGTTCCTCTCCATGGGCGAAAGGGATCTCGGGGTTGCATTGCAGACGCACCCGTGGAGAGGCATGCATCTCGTGTGGAAGCAAAGAAACCCACTCTGCTCTCGAGTCGCGACGGGTATCTCTTGGCGCTCACTGGGTGGACTAAAGGGAGTCAAGCCTCCTGAGGCGTTTGGAGAGAGGTCGAGAGATTGGTCTCTAGGCCATACAGGAGACGAAGGCCCTCAAGTCGCGATGACGGGGGAGGCTCGGGGTTGTTTTCGAGCGGCGGCCCCAGTGTGCGGTTTCTCACGAGGTACGACGGCGAGGTCAGTGAGTCTCTCGTTGGGGGCCAAGGAAGTC
>NW_011375303.1:4934-5308 GCF_000754665.1 Bison bison bison
CTCCAGTTGAGGCAGGAAACTCAGGGTTCCTCTGACTTCAGACTCTGATCGGAAGGTCCCTGCAGACTTGGGACAGGAGAGTCAGGCCTCGTCTTGGGTTGTCGCATGGAACTCCGCTTGCCTCTCGAGGTGTTCCCGGGGAGACAGGCCACTTGTCGAGCGGTATTTGGAACCTGGGGGTCTTTTCCCGACGATGCACGGGCGAGTCACTGCCCCTTCGTGTTGACTTCATTCACAGGCTGGAGTTCGAAGAGGTGTCCAAGCATCGGGTTCTTACCAAGAGGGGACCGGGAAATCGGGGTGCTTCGCAATGTGGAAGCACCCACGAGGCCACGTCTGGAATGTCGTCGTGAGACCGGCCTCATCCTGAGGTG
>NW_011375304.1:0-1007 GCF_000754665.1 Bison bison bison
GAAAACCTCGGTGTTCCTCTCCAGGGAGACCGGGATGCCGGGGAACTTTGTGGGGGCGCATCAAGGGTGCCAAGTACCGTTTCGACCTCCAATTCCTCACGTGGGACTTCTCCTGAGACGCCGTAGCGGGAAAGGGCTTCATCTTGCGATGACGGGGGAACCACGTGGTTTTTCTCGAGTTGCGGCGGGATTCTCGAGTTACGACGGGGAATTCAGGATGCCTCTTGTGTTGGCCCAGGGAAGTCCAATCTTCCATTCGAGTTGCGGAGGAAAGCTGGGGATTGCTCTCGAGTGACTGCAGGGCCAATAGACCTCATCAAGGCTTGTGTCCAGAAGCCAATGTCCCTCTCCAGGGGCGACCGGGATCTCGGGGTTGCATTCCAGACGCCCCCGGGGAGACAGGCATTCATCTCGAGTGGAAGCAAAGAACCCCGCTCTGCTCTCGAGTCGCGACGGGTATCTCTTGGAGCTCACTGGGTGGACTAAAGGGAGTCAAGCCTCCTGATGCGTTTGGAGAGAGGTCGCCAGACTGGCCTCTAGGCCATGCAGGAGACGAAGGCCCTCATCTCCGCGATGACGGGGGAGTCTCGGGGTGGTTCTCGAGCGGCGGCCCCAGGGTGCGGTTTCTCACGAGGTACGACGGCGAGGTCAGTGAGCCTCTCGTGGGGCGCCAGGGAAGTCGGGTCTCCATGCGAGTGGCGAGGGGGAGCGCGTCATTGCTCTCGAGTCATGGGAGGGAATCTGGCCTCGAGACGTGTTGAAGAAGGTCTCTCGAGGTCTTTCTCGGGTTGAGGCAGGAAACCCTGGCTTCCCTCGACTTGTGCAGGTGACCTCAGGGGGCTTCTCATGGTGGCTCTGAGAAGTCAGGGAAACTGGAGGTGGGAGGGCCTCTCGGGACTCCACGGGGTTTGGTGCATTGGAAGAGGGCCTCTTCTCCAGCTGAGGCAGGAACCTCAGGGTTCCTCTGATTTCAGACTCCGATCGCAGGGTCCCTGCAGACTGGGGAC
>NW_011375305.1:0-1019 GCF_000754665.1 Bison bison bison
GGAAGGTCGGGAACCCCTTCCAGACAAAGCAGGGGAGTCGACCCTCCTGTCCAGATCAGGAGGGGAGAAAGGGCTCAGAGGAGCGGGTGCTGGAAAACCTCAGTGTTCCTCTCGAGGGAGACCGGGATTTCGGGGAACTTTGTGGGTCGCATCAAGGGTGCCAAGTGCCCTTTCGACCTCCAATTCCTAACGGGGGACTTCTCCTGAGACGCTGTAGCGGGAAAGGGCTTCATCTTGCGATGACGGGGGAACCACGTGGTTTTTCTGGAGTTACGGCGGGATTCTCGAGTTATGACGGGGAATTCAGGCTGCCTCTTGTGTTGGCCCAGGCAAGTCCAATCTTCCATTCGAGTTGCGAAGGAAAGCTGGGGATTGCTCTCGAGTGACTGCAGGGCCAAGAGACCGCATATAGGCTTGTGTCCAGAAGCCAATGTTCCCCTCCAGGGTCGACAGGGATCTCGGGGTTGCATTCCAGACGCACCCGGGGAGACAGGCATTCATCTCGAGTGGAAGCAAAGAACCCCGCTCTGCTCTCGAATCGCGACGGGTATCTCTTGGAGCTCACTGGGTGGACCCAAGGGAGTCAAGCCTCCTGAGGCGTTTGGAGAGAGGTCGCGAGATTGGTATCTAGGCCAAGCAGGAGACGAAGGCCCTCATCTCTCTATGACGGGGGAATCTCGGGGTTGTTCTCGAGCGGCGGCCCCAGTGTGCGGTTTCTCACGAGGAACGACGGCGAGGTCAGTGAGCCTCTCGTGGGGCGCCAGGGAAGTCGGGTCTCCATGCGAGTGGCGAGGGGGAGCGCGTCATTGCTCCCGAGTCATGGTAGGGGAACCTGGCCTCGAGACGTGTTGAAGAAGGTCTCTCGAGGTCTTTCTCGGGTTGAGGCAGGAAACCCTGGCTTCCCTCGACTTGTGCAGGTGACCTCAGGGGGCTTCTCATGGTGGCTCTGAGAAGCCAGGGAAACTGGAGGTGGGAGGGGCCTCTCGGGACCCCACTGGGTTTGGGGCATTGGAAGAGGG
>NW_011375306.1:0-1074 GCF_000754665.1 Bison bison bison
ACCTTGTGTGCTGCAACTAAGACCCAGCACAGCCAAATAAATTAATAAACATATTTTAAAGATTTAGGAGATGAGAAGGAGGAGTGTCTACCAGCTCCCTTTCACCTCCATATCCAACTGGTTTTCAGGTTCTGTGAGTCTTCCTCCGAGGTCTCTTCATCCAGACCCCTTTTCTCCTTTGACTTGTGCACATCCAGCTCCACATTCTCAGTTCACACACTCACCCCCTTTGCCTGGCACATTGCAGTAACCCCTCAGCTGGTTTCACTGTCTCTAATCCATCCTCTATTCTGGTCCCAGAATGATCTTTCTAAAATACCAAACTAATCCTATGAAGCAAAAGCGATAACAGACTGCTCCAAAGAATAAATTCCACCCTACCCACCGTGCATAGCACTGAGGACCCCTTCATGTGTGTTAGTCACTGAGTCATGTCCAACTCTTGGAGACCCCATGGACTATAGCTGGCCAGGCTCCTCTGTCTGTGGGATTCTCCAGGCAAGAGTACTGGAGTAGGTTGCCATGACCTCCTCCAAGGGATCTTCATGACCCACGGATCGAACCCAGTGTCCTTTATATCACCTGCATTAGCAAGTGAGTTTTTCTTTTTTTAATTTATTTGGTTGCAATTTTTGTTGAAGCATGTGAACCCTTAGTTGCAGCATGTGGGATCTAGTTCCCTGACCAGAAATCAAACCCAGGCCCCCTGCATTGGGAGCATGGAGTCTTAGCCCCTGGACCACCAAGGAAGTCCCAGCAGGTGAGTTCTTTAACACTGGCTCCACCTGGGAAGCCTGAATAGCTTTTGTCAAATTTTATGAGAATTTCTAGGGAATTCCCTGGTGGCCCAGTGGCTCAGAGTCTGTGCTCCCAATGCAGGGGGCTGGGTTCCATCTGTGTTCAGGAACTAGATCCCACATGCCGCAAGAGTTTGCATGCTGCAGCTAAAGAACCCACATGGCACCACTAAGACCCAGTGCAGTCAAATAATAAAATGTTAAAAATTTCATGATTATTTCTAGATGAGCAATGATAAGAGAAATAACAATTTCTATTAGAAATGAATATTTATTT
>NW_011375307.1:0-899 GCF_000754665.1 Bison bison bison
ACACACACACACACACACACACACACACACACACACACACACACACACACTTGAGTGTGGTCTTTGGAAATTCTTGTGTTCGTAGTTGCTGGGTTGAGCCCAACTTTAATACAACCCATGGACTGCGGCCCATCAGCCTACTCTGTCCGTGGCATTTCCCAGGCGAGGATACTGGGAGTGGGTTGCCATTTCCTTCTCCGGCGGGATCTTCCCGACCCAGGGATCAAACCCCAGTCTCCTGCGCACGGATGCCTTGCCATCTGAACCAGGACATTGCTAATTCCCTAGGCAAAATACAAAGAATAGAGCTCGTGTTCTACTAAATGGAAAGATGATTTCAGAAACAGAAGCTGTCCTTTGTTGGTATCTTTGAATCTTTATGTAGTTTTCGTTGATTTTTACTGTTAAGGCTAACTGAACAAGGCAAGAGAGAAACCCCAGAATTGAAAAGCAATTGACGGTTTTGAAAGTAACATGTGCAGGTGAAGCTCTCTTCCTTTTTGAGAGATGGTTAAATGCAAAATCTTGATTCAACACATATGACTTTTGTGCACTTTATTTCAAATCTCCATGACAAAACCCTAAGGCGTCCAGGAAGAAAGGAGTAGAGGGGCAGACACAAAGAGCAACCTTTCCCCTTGGTGCCATCGCAACCAGCTGCTTAGTTCCTTCATCTCAAGGACTATCATCTGGGCTTCTCTGGTTTGTCTGATTCTTGTTTCGGGGACCGTTTCTCGTCACAAGGCTGTCAACAGTGGGGGTGGGGGTGTGTGTGTGTCGGGGGGAGCCCTTCTTTCCATTCCACATGGGACCCAGTGGACAATCCAGGCCCTGCCCACTGCATTGAGTGTGCAGCAACAATATCAACGGTAATGCCGGTGAACAATGCGTATTCCTGG
>NW_011375308.1:0-1008 GCF_000754665.1 Bison bison bison
GATCGGAGTCTGAAGTCAGAGGAACCCTGAGGTTCCTGCCTCAACTGGAGATGAGGCCCTCTTCCAATGCACCAAAACCCAGTGGAGTGCCGAGAGGCCCCTCCCACCTCCAGTTTCCCTGACTTCTCAGAGCCACCATGAGAAGCCCCCTGAGGTCACCTGCACAAGTCAAGGGAAGCCAGGGTTTCTGCCTCAACCCGAGAAAGACCTCGAGAGACCTTCTTCAACACGTCTCGAGACCAGATTCCCCTACCATGATCGAGAGCAATGACGCGCTCCCCCTCGCCACTCGCATGGAGACCCGACTTCCCTGGCGCCCCACGAGAGGCTCACTGACCTCGCCGTCGTACCTAGGGAGAAACCGCACACTGTGGCCGCCGCTCGAGAACAACCCTGAGACTCCCCCATCATCGCGAGTTGAGGGCCTTCGTCTCCTGCATGGCCTAGAGACCAATCTCTCGACCTCTCTCCAACGCCTCAGCAGGCTTGACTCCCTTTAGTCCACCCAGTGAGCTCCAAGAGATACCCGTCGCGACTCGAGTGCAGAGCGGGGTTCTTTGCTTCCACTCGACATGAATGCCTGTCTCCCCGGGTGTGTCTGGAATGCAACCCTGAGATCCCTGTCGCCCCTGGAGAGGAACATTGGCTTCTGAACAGAAGCCTAGATGAGGTCTATTGGTCCTGCAGTCTCTCGAGAGCAATCTCCAGCTTTCCATCGCAACCCGAATGGAAGATTGGACTTCCCTGGGCCAACACAAGAGGCATCCTGAATTCCCCGACGTAATTCGAGAATCCTGCTACACCTCGAGAAAAACCACGTGGTTCCCCCGTCACCGCAAGATGTAGCCCTGTGCCGCTACAGCGTCTCAGGAGAAGACCCACTTTAGGAATTGGAGTTCGAAACGGTACTTGTCACCCTTGATGCGACCCACAAAGCGCCCCGACATCCCGGTCTCCCTCGAGAGGAACACCGAAGTTTTCCGGCACCACTTCCTCTGAGCCTCTTCT
>NW_011375309.1:0-598 GCF_000754665.1 Bison bison bison
AGCATCAGTCCTTCCAATGAACACCCAGGACTGATCTCCTTTAGAATGGACTGGTTAGATCTCCTTGCAGTCCAAGGGACTCTCAAGAGTCTTCTCCAACACCACAGTTCAAAAGCATCAATTCTTCAGCGCTCAGCCTTCTTCACAGTCCAACTCTCACATCCATACGTGACCACAGGAAAAACCTAGCCTTGACTAGATGGACCTTTGTTGGCAAAGTATGTCTCTGCTTTGAATATGCTATCTATATTGGTCATAATTTCCTCCAAGGGTAAGCATATTTAATCTCATGGCTGCAGTCACTATCTGCAGTGATTCTGGAGCCCAGAAAATAAAGTCTGACACTGTTTCCACTGTTTCCCCATCTATGTCCCATGAAGTGGTGGACCGGATGCCATGATCTTCGTTTTCTGAATGTTGAGCTTTAAGCCAATGTTTTCACGCTCCTCTTTCACTTTCATCAAAAGGCTCTTTAGTTCCTCTTCACTTTCTGCCATAAGGGTGGTGTCATCTGCATATCTGAGGTTATTGAGATTTCTCCTGGCAATCTTGATTCCAGCTTGTGCTTCTTCCATAGTCAAGCTAATTAACATGCTAC
>NW_011375310.1:0-779 GCF_000754665.1 Bison bison bison
GATAACCTCGGGCCGATCGCACGCCCCCCGTGGCGGCGACGACCCATTCGAACGTCTGCCCTATCAACTTTCGATGGTAGTCGCTGTGCCTACCATGGTGACCACGGGTGACGGGGAATCAGGGTTCGATTCCGGAGAGGGAGCCTGAGAAACGGCTACCACATCCAAGGAAGGCAGCAGGCGCGCAAATTACCCACTCCCGACCCGGGGAGGTAGTGACGAAAAATACAATACAGGACTCTTTCGAGGCCCTGTAATTGGAATGAGTCCACTTTAAATCCTTCCGCGAGGATCCATTGGAGGGCAAGTCTGGTGCCAGCAGCCGCGGTAATTCCAGCTCCAATAGCGTATATTAAAGTTGCTGCAGTTAAAAGCTCGTAGTTGGATCGTTGGGAGCGGGCGGGCGGTCCGCCGCGAGGCGAGCCACCGCCCGTCCCCGCCCTTGCCTCTCGGCCGCCCCCTCGATGCTCTTAGCTGAGTGTCCCGCGGGGCCCGAAGCGTTTACTTTGAAAAAATTGAGTGTTCAAAGCAGGCCCGAGCCGCCTGGATACCGCAGCTAAGGAATAATGGAATAGGGACCGCGGTTTCTATTTTGTTTGGTTTTCGGAACTGAGGCCATGATTAAGAGGGACGGCCGGGGGCATTCGTATTAGCGCCGCTAGAGGTGAAATTCTTGGACCGGCGCAAGACGGACCAGAGCGTAAAGCATTTGCCAAGAATGTTTCATTAATCAAGAACGAAAGTCGGAGGTTCGAAGACGATCAGATACCGTCGTAGTT
>NW_011375311.1:0-571 GCF_000754665.1 Bison bison bison
AAAGAATATATACAAGTGGCCAACAGTATAAGAAAAGATGTACACCAACACTAATCACAGAAATACAAAAAAAAAAAAAAAGAACATGATGAGATGTCACCTTACCCCTTTTATTAATAGAATGACTGTTAGCAAAATGACAAAAGAGAGCAAGGATGTGGAGAAAAGGGGATGCTTGTGTACAATTGGTGGGAATGTAAATTGGAATACCACTATGGAAGACAGTATGGAAAATCCTAAAAAAACTTAAAATAGAACTATCATATGATCCAACAGTCTCTCTTCTGGGTTTATAGCCAAAGGAAGTGAAAGCTGGATCTCAAGTATCACCACCTCATGTTCATAGCAGCATTATTCATAAGAGTCAAAATAAGGAAACAATTGAAGTGTCTATTGATGGATAAATGGATAATGAAAGTATGAAGTACATATACAATGGAATATTATTTAACCATGAGAAAGAAAGAAACCCTGCCATTTGCAACAACATTAGTGGACCTTAAGGACATCATACTGAATGAAACAGGTCAAAAAGAGAAAGTCTAAATTTATAATATGTTATATATGAAAT
>NW_011375312.1:0-756 GCF_000754665.1 Bison bison bison
AACAGGAAGTTGTTTCTTGTAGTCCTGGAGGCTGGGGAGTCCCAAGATCATCAGCAGGTGCCACGTCTGGTGAGTCATGTTTCCTGGCTCCTAGACTGCCTGCTGCTTCTCCCTGTCCTCGCAGCACGGGAGCCCATTCCTTCCTGGCCTGACCCCTCCCAGAGTGCCTGCCTCCTAGGATCATCACCACGTGCGGGGTGAAGTTTGAGGGCCCATAAACTGTCAGCCCATTGCAGTCCCTAAGTATACTCTGCATTATTTCAGTCTTTTGAAATAATTCGAGCTTTCCTAATAGCCCAGTACATGTTCTTTTGTTATATGTTCGTTGGGCTCTTGAAAATAATATGTATCAGTGGGAATGCAGTGTTCCATGTGTATCAGTTACATCAGGTTTGTCACTCATGTAATTCAGATTCCAGTAGCCACGTTGAGTAAAAGCAGAAGTAGGTGAAATTACCTGTAATATATTTTATTTTAACACACCCCAAATATTGTCATTTCAGTGTGTAATCAACATGATAAAACCTAATGCAATAGTTCACGTTCTTTTTTTCATGCTAAGTCTTTAAAATCCAGCATGTGTTTCAGGCTTGCAGCGCATCTCATTGTAGAGCCAGCCACATTTCAGGTACTTCATGGTTGCAGGTGACTACGTACCAGGGAGCCCAGTTCCAGGAGAGATGTGTCTTTAACGTCTCCCACTGGGATTATGAACTCGGCTGTTACTCCTTTTCTATTTCTGTCTAGTTTTTATGT
>NW_011375313.1:0-849 GCF_000754665.1 Bison bison bison
GCCTTGCTAAGTGTTTTCGCAAGATTTCAAACCAGTGTCCAAACCCTGAGAAGATTCACCAGAACTCTGTATTTCCATTTGTCTTCCTGTTGAAAAATTAAGAGAGTTGGCCGTCCTCGGCCTGGCTGTCCATGGCGCAGTCCAGTGGGAAGGGGCAGGCCATCCCCTCGGCAGGGCAGTGCTGCCTGGCGCCTCACGGTCCCCACTGCTCTCTGTGTTCCAGTACCTGGGTCAGCCGCCATCCTGGGTTCCTGGGTCCACTGCGTCCCCTGCAGGAACCTGGTGGCCAACGCCTGAGTCCATGGCTCTGGTGGCAGATGGGAAGCCTTGTACCTTGGGGCCACAGAAGAGCCGCGGACGGTATGGGGGCGAGGGAGGGTGGGCAGGAGGTGCGGGGGCTTCTTGGCAGATGTGAAGTGTGGCAGGGCCTGGGGAGGACAGTCTGAAGCTCCTCTGGTGGTCCTGGGGACACTGGGCCCGGCCAAGTGCCCATGTCTGTGAAGGTCCCTCATGCATGTAGTGGCGGGCTGTGGGGTCCCTGCTGTGATGGCAGGAGCATGGCACTGGAGGAAGGGTACAGGTGGATCTGGCTTCAAACCTCCACTCTGCTAGTTAACTGTCTGCATGGCCTTGGACGATTATTCACCTTTCCTGAGCCTCAGTGTTCTCATCTGTAGAAGGGGACCCAAACTAATTTGTTTACTTGGCTGTCTGCAGATACCTTTATTTTGGGGCACTCTTCAAAAACAGATCCTTTCTATGCATTAACTATTTTCTTTTAAAGCCAAGAACAAAGAAGCTTATTTACTTAAGATGTCATCCTGACACTGTAATTAATGTACACTGGAT
>NW_011375314.1:0-603 GCF_000754665.1 Bison bison bison
AGTCCCACGTTAGGAATTGGAGGTCGAAACGGTACTTGGCACCCTTGATGCGCCCCCACAAAGTTCCCCGGCATCCCGGTCTCCCTGGAGAGGAACACCGAGGTTTTCCGGCACCACTTCCTCTGAGCCCCTTCTACCCTCCTGATCTCCACAGGAGGGTCGACTCCCCTGCTTTGTCTGGAAGGGGTTCCCGACCTTCCGGTCGCACCTCAGGATGAGGCCGGTCTCACGACGACATTCCAGACGTGGCCTCGTGGGTGCTTCCACATTGCGAAGCACCCCGATTTCCCGGTCCCCTCTTGGTAAGAACCCGATGCCCGGACACCTCTCCGAACTCCACCCTGTGAATGAAGTCAACACGAAGGGGCAGTGACTCGCCCGGGCATCGTACCGGAAAAGACCCCCAGGTTCCAAATACCGCTCGACAAGTGGCCTCTCTCCCCGGGGACACCTCGAGAGGCAAGCGGAGTTCCATGCCTCAACCCAAGACGAGGCCTGACTCTCCTGTCCCCAGTCTGCAGGGACCCTGCGATCGGAGTCTGAAATCAGAGGAACCCTGAGGTTCCTGCCTCAACTGGAGATGAGGCCCTCTTCCAATGCACC
>NW_011375315.1:0-521 GCF_000754665.1 Bison bison bison
GATGGAGGTGGCGGCCGGCGTGCTGGCCGAGGTTGCCTGGACAGGGAAGGTGCTGTGTGTGCGGGGGGTGGTGGGGCCGGAGGAGATGATCCCGGGGGTGGGGGTGGCCGCGGCCGTGGGCGTGGCCGAGGCCGCGGCCGCGGGGCTGGGGGTGGGTGTGGCTGAGGGGCTGGCCAGAGCGGGTGTGGAGCCGAGGGCCACGGCGGAGGTGGCGGTGGTGGATGGAGCCGCGGGCCCGGCGGATGTGGCCTCGGTGGTGGCGGGCGCGGAGCTGGGGGCTCCCGTCCGACCGAGGAGGGAGGGAGAGTCGTGGATGTGTGCGGCGCGGCGGAGGCCGGGAGGGGTGAGGTGAATGCGGAAGTGAGGGTGCTCCCGCCGGGGTAGATGGTGGAAGAGGTGAGGGCCGAAGCGCTGGGCCGTGCGGTGGGCATGGGTGTGGTCACCGGGAGGGTGCTAGCAGCCCCGGTGGTGTGCGCGGCGGCGGCAGAGGGCAGAGTGGCCGTGAGGGAGGTGGCCGGGGC
>NW_011375316.1:0-595 GCF_000754665.1 Bison bison bison
TGCAGTTGTTGCAATACAGCCAAACCGTAATTATCATACCAATAAGAATGCACAGACACAGGTATCATGAGATAGGGTGGGCGTTGTAACATTACAAAGGAGCAAACATTATATTGAGGATTTAAACAAGATGAGAGCATACATTTGTTCACAACAACACCACAAAGGAGCAAACATTATATTGAGGATTTAAACAAGATGAAACAAGGAGCAGCTGTAGGCATCGGCTCGGCGGAGCAGTGTCCGCAGCATCAGGAGGCAGAACGCGAGCGGCAGGCTGTGGGCCGCTGCGTCTACGGCGGGCGGAGGGGCGGGGTTCGCGGACTCGGGCTAGCCGCCGCTGCTTGGGCTCCGGGCGTTTTCCTGTCGCCGGCGGGAGCGCGCTGGTCTGGACTGCATTCCGCGGGCGCGCTTTCCTCTCTGGCCCTCACTCGCCGCACAGACTTCCTTGCTCTAGGTCGCGGGATGCAGCAAGGAGGGTGCGGGGCGCCGCTGGCGGCGCGGAGGAGAGAGCTGGCTGGGGGAGGGGAGCGAGCGAGTGCGCGCGCCGCGAACCTGGTCTTTGGGGAATGTGACATGACGAATTTTTCTGAGA
>NW_011375317.1:0-805 GCF_000754665.1 Bison bison bison
GCTCCTCTGTCCATGGGATTTTCCAGGCAAGAGTACTGGAGTGGGGTGCCATTGCCTTCTCCAGGTGTTTACACATGTTTTAATGTTGTTATGCAGAGGGTATCCAATACTTTGTAATGAGTTTTTAGTGTTTTGCATGTTCTTCACATTGTTTTGAAAAGAACAACTGAATAATGATGCTTCCTGGGATGTCGAATGTCAGTTAAAGTATAAAATGGGAAATGCTGAATCATTTTTGTAACTCCCGTTTATGAATCCTGAAGTAGTAGTTAATAATGCTGTTTCCTAGGTCATGTTACTTTTACATTCTGTTCCCTGAAATGAACGGAGCAAGGTAGCAGGATAGAAGATTAATCTATAGGAATCATTTGCATTCCATTACACTAATAAAGAAATATCAGAAAGAGATTGCAAAAAAAAAAAAAAACAGCAATCCCATTTAAAATGCCATCAAAAATACCTAAGAATAAACTTAACCAAGACATAAAAACTCTAAAACCTTGATCAAATAATTGGAAGAAAATTCAAAGAATTCAAAAGATATCCCATGATCTTAGATCAGAACACTTAATATTATAAACATGTCTATACTCCCAAAGATATCAACATATTTAATGCAATGCTTATCAAAACAACCTATTACACTTTCACAGAACTAGAACAAATATTTCAAAAATTTATATGGAACTACAAAAAGACCCAGAATTACCAAAGCAATCCTGAGTTAAGGAACAAAGCTTGAGGCATAACCCTCCCAGACTTCAGGCTATACTAGGAAACTACAGTCATCAAAGCAACTTGATAC
>NW_011375317.1:4634-5179 GCF_000754665.1 Bison bison bison
ATGAGTGCAATTGTGTGGTAGTTTGAGCATTCTTTGGCATTGTGTTTCTTTGGGATTGGAATGAAAACTGACCTTTTCCAGTCCTGTGGCCACTGCTGAGTATTCCAAATTTGCTGGCCTATAGAGTGCAGCACTTTCACAGCATCATCTTTCAGGATTTGGAATAGCTCAACTGGAATTCTATCACCTCCACTAGCTTTGTTCGTAGTGATGCTTTCTAAGGCCCACTTGACTTCACATTCCAGGATGTCTGGCTCTAGGTCAGTGATCACACCATCGTGATTATCTGGGTCGTGAAGCTCTTTTTTGTACAGTTCTTCTGTGTATTCTTGCCAGCTCTTCTTAATATCTTCTGCTTCTGTTAGGTCCATACCATTTCTGTCCTTTATCGAGCCTATCTTTACATGGAATGTTCCTTTGGTATCTCTGATTTTCTTGAAGAGATCTCTAGTCTTTCCCATTCTGTTGTTTTCCTCTATTTCTTTGCATTGATTGCTGAAGAAGGCTTTCTTTATCTCTTCTTGCTATTCTTTGGAACTCTGCAT
>NW_011375318.1:0-844 GCF_000754665.1 Bison bison bison
GAACCCGGCTCTGCTCTCGAGTCGCGACGGGTATCTCTTGGAGCTCACTGGGTGGACTAAAGGGAGTCAAGCCTCCTGAGGCGTTTGGAGAGAGGTCGCGAGGTTGGCCTCTAGGCCATTCAGGAGACGAAGGGCCTCATCTCCGCGATGACGGGGGAGTCTCGGGGTGGTTCTCGAGCGGCGGCCCCAGGGTGCGGTTTCTCACGAGATACGACGGCGAGGTCAGTGAGCCTCTCGTGGGGCGCCAGGGAAGTCGGGTCTCCATGCGAGTAGCGACGGGGTGCGCGTCATTGCTCTCGAGTCATGGTAGGGGAATCTGGCCTCGAGACGTGTTGAAGAAGGTCTCTCGAGGTCTTTCTCGGGTTGAGGCAGGAAAACCTGGCTTCCCTCTACTTGTGCAGGTGACCTCAGCGGGCTTCTCATGGTGGCTCTGAGAAGTCAGGGAAACTGGAAGTGGGAAGGGCCTCTCGGGACTCCACGGGGTTTGGTACATTGGAAGAGGGCCTCATCTCCAGTTGAGACAGGAACCACAGGGTTCCTCTGATTTCAGACTCCGATCGCAGGGTCCCTGCAGACTTGGGACAGGAGAGACAGGCCTCGTCTTGGGTTGAGGCATGGAAATCCGCTTGCCTCTCGAGGTGTCCCCGGGGAGAGAGGCCACTTGTCGAGCTGTATTTGGAACCTGGGGGTTTTTTCTGGACGATGCACGGGCGAGTCACTGCCCCTTCGTGCTGACTTCATTCACAGGGTGGAGTTCGAAGAGGTGTGCGGGCATCGGGTTTTTATCAAGAGGGGACCGGGAAGTCGGGGTCCTTCGAAATGTGGAACCACCCACGAGGCCACG
>NW_011375319.1:0-577 GCF_000754665.1 Bison bison bison
ACTATTATTCTTGACATCTCTGATTAGCATATAAATAGTCGCCTAGGCCATCTCTCCTTCGAATACCTTGGATCAGCTGGGGCTGGCGCCCGGCAGGTGGCGACCGAACAGGGACCTCAGGAGGCAATACTCCAAGAGCTGAGCAGACGCGAACCACGAAATCAGCAGGCAATAAGCATGGAGTTCAGCAGTGACGAATCATGCTGCTCAACTGGCAATAATCAAGCAGGTGACCCGGCAGTAATCACACAGCTCAGCTGGCAATTGTCAAGCAGATGAGCCGGCAGGAATCACGCAGCTCAGCAGGCCCTGATCACGTGACTCTGCAGGCACTGACAACGTGGCTGATCAACTACAGATCACGTGACTGAGCATGCACTGATCACGTGGTTATCATGCACTCATCACCTGACTGTGCACGCACTGATCACGTGGCTATCATGCACTGATCACGTGACTGCGCATGCACTGATCGACGTCGCTGATCGGACACTGATCACGTGTTTATCAGGCAACGATCAGTGACTGACAGGCGCTGATCATGGGACTGTGCACGCACTGATCACGTGGCTGATCA
>NW_011375320.1:0-1312 GCF_000754665.1 Bison bison bison
GGGAGTCGACCCTCCTGTCCAGATCAGGAGGGGAGAAAGGGCTCAGAGGAGGGGGTGCCGGAAAACCTCAGTGTTCCTCTCGAGGGAGACCGGGATTTCGGGGAACTTTGTGGGTCGCATCAAGGGTGCCAAGTGCCCTTTCGACCTCCAATTCCTAACGTGGGACTTCTCCTGAGACGCTATCGCGGGAAAGGGCTTCATCTTGCTATGACGGGGGAGCCACGTGGTTTTTCTCGAGTTACGGCGGGATTCTCGAGTTACGACGGGGAATTCAGGATGCCTCTTGTGTTGGCCCAGGCAAGTCCAATCTTCCATTTGAGTTGCGAATGAAAGCTGGGGATTGCTCTCGAGTGACTGCAGGGCCAATAGACCTCAACTAGGCTGGTGTCCAGAAGCCAATGGTCCTCTCCAGGGGCGACAGGGATCTCGGGGTTGCATTCCAGACGCACCCGGGGAGACAGGCATTCATCTCGAGTGGAAGCAAAGAACCCCGCTCTGCTCTCAAATCGCGACGGGTATTTCTTGGAGCTCACTGGGTGGACTCAAGGGAGTCAAGCCTCCTGAGGCGTTTGGAGAGAGGTCGCGAGATTGGTCTCTAGGCCATGCAGGAGACGAAGGCCCTCATCTCTCGTTGACGGGGGAATCTCGGGGTTGTTCTCGAGCGGCGGCCCCAGTGTGCGGTTTCTCACGAGGTACGACGGCGATGTCAGTGAGCCTCTCGTGGGGCGCCAAGGAAGTCGGGTCTCCATGAGAGTGGCGAGGGGGAGCGCGTCACTGCTCCCGAGCCATGCTAGGGGAATCTGGCCTCGAGACGTGTTGAAGAAGGTCTCTCGAGGTCTTTCCCGAGTTGAGGCAGGAAACCCTGGGTTCCCTCGACTTGTGCAGGTGACCTCAGGGGGCTTCGTCATGGTGGCTCTGAGAAGCCAGGGAAACTGGAGGTGGGAGGGGCCTCTCGGGACTCCACTGGGGTTTGGTGCATTGGAAGAGGGCCTCATCTCCAGTTGAGGCAGGACCCGCAGGGTACCTCTGATTTCAGACTCCGATCGCAGGGTCCCTGCAGACTGGGGCCAGGAGAGTCAGGCCTCGTCTTGGGTTGAGGCATGGAACTCCGCTTGCCTCTCGAGATGTCCCCGGGGAGAGAGGCCGCTTGTCGAGCTGTATTTGGAACATGGGGTTTTTTTCCGAACGATGCACGGAAAAACTGCCCCTTCGTGTGGACTTCATTCACAGGGTGGAGTTCGGAGAGGTGTCCGGGCATCGGGTTCTTATCTAGAGGGGACCGGGAAATCGGGGTGCTTCGCAATGTGGAAGC
>NW_011375321.1:0-1174 GCF_000754665.1 Bison bison bison
GTCCTAATCTTCTCTTACTGTGTATATGCTAAGTTGCTCAGTCATGTCCGACTCTTTGGCACCCCATGGACTGTAGCCCGCCAGGCTCCTCTGTCCATGGGATTCTCCAGGCAAGAATACTTGAGTGGGTTCCTATGCCCTCCTCCAAGGTGATCTTCCAGACCCAGGGATCGAACCCACATCTCTTATATCTCCTGCATTGGCAAGCGGGTTCTTTACCACTAGTGCCACCTGGGCCTCATTATATGGACACAAGTCAGATTGGATTAGGGTCCACCTGTATGACTTTGTTTAACTTTAATTACCTTTTTGGAGACACTCTCCTAAGACAGTCACTTAGGGGGTTAGAACTTCAACATAGGTCTTGGGGGGGTTAGAACTTCAACATAGGAATTGGGGGCAGGGGTTACAACTTAACCCTTAACTCACACTGTGGGCAAGGTAAAAAGAATCAAGATGAATGGAGAAGCCACTGGGAACTATTAACAGCAGAAGCTTCCATCATCCTTGGGCCTGGAGAAACAAAAGAGAAAGGGTGTGCTATTCCTAGAACCCATCCAGAGCTGTGGTCATAGGAGAGGGGCCACCCGGCATGGGTGCTATATGACAGAGGAAGGCACCCATGGTGGAGACCAGGCTCTGGCAGGGAGGGAGGGAGGGAGAAGACCCACCCTCTCTCTCCCCGCCCTTCACACTCCTCTCTTCACACTCTAATAGTGCTTCCCTTTGGTCAAGAGCCTAGAAAGAGGCGCTGAGAACAGCGAGGCCGTGGGGCTGCAGCTTGTAGATGTCAGGATTTGAGGCAGGGAGCAGGATGACAAGTGTGGCCAGGGGTGGGAGGGGAGTGGTAGGATTTGAGTGGGACGATGAAGAATCACCAGCTCAGTGGAGAAAACAAAGACATTTCCAAAGGAGGAATTAATTATGCATACTCAGTAACACAAATGGGCTTTAAAGTATCATTGGAAAACAGAAAATGCTACTTAGCTGCAAAAATATTAGTCATACATTTGAAACTGAACCACGTATTCATGTAACCATTTCCAGTCCCAGAAGTTACTATTCTAAGATACTTGTTTGCAGAAGTAAAGCAGAATGATAGAAAAATAGGTTTGTCAATCTTGACATGTTGAACACTTATGTTCTTAAAATGGGATGGGAAGTATTATTGGAA
>NW_011375322.1:0-533 GCF_000754665.1 Bison bison bison
AGAGATCAGTAGACTTTCCAATTCTATTGATTTGCTTTATTTATTGACATTGATAACTGAGGGTGGTTTTACCTCTCCTTGCAATTCTTTGGGGATCTTCATCCAAATGTGTATAATTTTCTTTTCTTTTCTTTTTATGTGCTATCCAGATTTATTATTATATAAATACAGATTGAGAGGAAGCAGTTAACATTTATTTTCTATTTGAACACATGTTCCAAATGGATTAAAACAATGAATCAAAATATTTAGCATTTTAAAATAAATAAAACATTTATAGGTGTTGCAAAATTGTCCTTTAACACGGCTGGCAGGAAGAATGATGAAAACATTCCAGAAATAGTGTCAATAGTTACACTAGGATCATGTCATCTGCAAATAGTGAGAGTTTTACTTCTTCTTTTCCAATTTGGATTCCTTTTATTTCTTTTTCTGCTCTGATTGCTGTGGCCAAAACTTCCAAAACTATGTTGAATAGTAATGGTGAAAGTGGGCACCCTTGTCTTCTTCCTGACTTTAGAGGGAATGCTTTC
>NW_011375323.1:0-776 GCF_000754665.1 Bison bison bison
ACAGTGCAGGAACATGGCTAACAGGATCTTCCCACTCCCTGCCAGGTCCCATAGCCATCCTTTCTCAGTCTTCCTCACTGATCTTCAAGTCGATCATGTAGCCGAGAAAGTCTTGATCTTGGTCGCTGATCATGACGGAAACTTGAGGGTGGCTCATAATCTGCTTTAGGTCAAGGAGCCATTCAGGGAGCTACATGCCAGGCCAAGAAGAGCCAGGAGCATCAGTCCTAGCCTGGGGTGGAACAAGGATATTGGAAAAGGCATCTGCAAGGAGCTGGGTACTGCCTGTTACCTGGCCACCCCTGATGTCATCAGGCTTTGCCATACCATCAGACACACTCATGGCTCTGGGCCCCTTGTGGTGGTGTGCATCTGAGGTGGTCTGCATTCTCCAAGCAGGGACTGGTTTCTGACCGCTACTGTTCTCCTCCAGACCTGTGTATGCTGGGTAGTGGCATGTCACTGCTTACATGGTCAGATTTGCAGTCCTGTGACAATCCGTGTTTGAAAGCAAACACACGGATTGTGTGTGTGTGTGTGTGTGTGTGTGTGTGTGTACGTGTGTGTGTGTTGTGTGTGTATGTGAATGACTCCCATGTCTTAGCTATATGCCAGGATCACCCGCATTTACAGCAATAACTGTGTGTAGATGCTGCTCTGGTGTACCATCTCTGGTCATTCCTGACTTGGAGGCCTCAGGTGCTGCTCCTCCTCAGATGCAGGCCTGAAGGAGACACTCAAAGGCATGGCTGCAACACGTACATCTGTAGCCCTGC
>NW_011375324.1:0-921 GCF_000754665.1 Bison bison bison
ATAACATACTCCATAAAAAAATGTGCAAATACACAACACAGGTATATTGTAAATAGAGCAACTCAGAAATAGCAGTATAATAGGAACATAAGAGATGCTATTAAAGTAAGCTTTAGAATAAGCAAAACCATATAAATTTTATTGTTTTTTACTAAAGAATAAAGGAAAAACAAAGATTAAAATAGTCGATATTTAATTTTGTCCACTCTTTGAACTTAAGGGTGAATTGTAGCTTGAGAATTTTCTTAAAGCTTTGATGAATAATAATTTCCCTTTAAATCCAAAGTTTTTCCCTTAATAGCTTTTTGGTAGAACAGTCTGATCCTTGACTGTACACAGTCTTGGCTTATGAATAAGGCAAAACAGTTTATGAGGGATACAGTCTTTGATGTATAGACGTGTGTGTGTACATGCTTAAACTGTTTATAATGGAAATGTAACCAGAATAAAGATAAAATTACATAATGGATTCTTAAATGATGTAACCACTGCCTCAGAGTCTTGGGAAAACTGTTGTTCAGAGACTTCCAGGATTCCAAGAAATCAACAAGGAAGTCGAAGAAAAAATGTAGGAAAAAATTTTTTAAGTTCACTGTCCAAATGGGACCTACTTAAACTCAAAAGCTTTCGCACAGCAAAGGAAACAATAAACAAACAAAAAGACAATTCTCAGATTGAGAGAAAATATTTGCAAATGATGTGACTGATAAGGGAGTAATCTCCAAAATTTACAAACAGCCTATGACACTTAATAGTATCCAAACAAACAACCCAAAGAATGGGCAGAAGACCTGAATAGACATTTCTCAAGAGGACATATGATGGCCAATAGGCACATGAAAAAATGTTCAACATTGCTAGTTATTAGAGAAATGCAAATCAAAACTATAATGAGATACCACCTCACACCAGTCAGAATGG
>NW_011375325.1:0-779 GCF_000754665.1 Bison bison bison
GAAGGAGAGTGAAACGTTAGGCTTAAAGACTGAAACTAAGATCATGGCATCTGATCCCACCACTTTATGGCAAATTGAAGGGCAATCAATGTTTGACTTTCTTTTGAAGGGCTCCAGAATCACTGTAGATGGTGATTGAAGCCATGAAATTCAAAGATGCTTACTTCTGGGAAGGAAAGTTATGACCAACCTAGACAGCATATTAAAAACCAGAGACATTATCTTGCCGACAAAGGTCTGTCTAGTCAAAGGTATGGATTTTCTAGTAGTCATATATGGATGTGAGAGTTGGACTATCATTTATGAAACGAGATGCCAGTCCAGGTTCGATGCACTATACTGTATGCTTGGAGCTAGTGCACTGGGACGACCCAGAGGGATGGAATGAGGAGGGAGGAGGGAGGAGGGTTCAGGATGGGGAACACATGTATACCACTGGTGGATTCATTTTGATATTTGACAAAACTAATACAATTATGTAAAGTTTAAAAATAAAATAAAATTTGGGAAAAAAAAGTTGAGCATCAAAGAATTGATGCTTTTGAACTGTATTGTTGGAGAAGTCTCTTGAGAGGCCCTTCTACTTCAAGGAGATCCGACAAGTCCATCCTAAAGGAGATCAGTCCTGAATATTCATTGGAAGAACTGATGCTGAAGCTGAATCTCCAATAATTTGGCCACCAGATGCAAAGACTTGACTCATTTAAAATGACCCTGATGCTGGGAGAGATTGAGGTCCAGAGGAGAAAGGTATGACAGAGGATGAGATGGTTGGATGG
>NW_011375326.1:0-1064 GCF_000754665.1 Bison bison bison
ACGCGCTCCCCCTCGCCACTCGCATGGAGACCCGGCTTCCCTGGCGCCCCACGAGAGGCTCACTGACCTCGCCATCGTACCTAGGGAGAAACCGCACACTGTGGCCGCCGCTCGAGAACAACCCTGAGACTCCCTCATCATCGCGAGTTGAGGGCCTTCGTCTCCTGTATGGCCTAGAGACTAATCTCTCGACCTCTCTCCAACGCCTCAGGAGGCTTGACTCCCTTTAGTCCACACAGTGAGCTCCAAGAGATAGCCGTCGCGACTCGACGGCAGAGCGGGGTTCTTTGCTTCCACCCGACATAAATGCCTGTCTCCCCGGGTGTGTCTGGAATGCAACCCTGAGATCCCTGTCACCCCTGGAGAGGAACATTGGCTTTTGGACAGAAGCCTAGATGAGGTCTATTGGCCCTGCAGTCACTCGAGAGAAATCCCCAGCTTTCCTTCGCAACTCGAATGGAAGATTGGACTTCCCTGGGCCAACACAAGAGGCATCCTGAATTCCCCGTCGTAATTCGAGAATCCTGCTACACCTCGAGAAAAACCACGTGGTTCCCCCGTCATCGCAAGATGTAGCCCTGTGCCGCTACAGCGTCTCAGGAGAAGTCCCTCTTCAGGAATTGGAGTTCGAAATGGTACTTGTCACCCTTGATGCGACCCACAAAGTGCCCCGACATCCCGGTCTCCCTCGAGAGGAACACCGAAGTTTTCCGGCACCACTTCCTCTGAGCCTCTTCTACCCTCCTGATCTGGACAGGAGGGTCGACTCCTCTGCTTTGTCTGGAAGGGGTTCCCGACCTTCCGGTCGCACCTCAGGATGAGGCCGGTCTCACGACGACATTCCAGACGTGGCCTCGTGGGTGGTTCCACATTCCGAAGGACCCCGATTTCCCGGTCCCCTCTTGATAAGAACCCGATGCCCGGACACCTCTTCGAACTCCACCCTGTGAATGAAGTCAACACGAAGGCGTAGTGACTCGCCCGTGCATCGTCGGGAAAAAACCCCCAGGTTCCAAATACCGCTCGACAAATGGCCTGTCTCCCCGGGAACACCTCGAGAGGCA
>NW_011375327.1:0-1019 GCF_000754665.1 Bison bison bison
GTGGAGACCAGGAGGGTAGAAGGGGCTCAGAGGAAGTGGTGCCGGAAAACCTCGGTGTTCCTCGTCCAGGGAGACCGGGAGGCCGGGGAACTTTGTGGGGGCGCATCAAGGGTGCCAAGTACCGTTTCGACCTCCAATTCCTCACGTGGGACTTCTCCTGAGACGCTGTAGCGGGAAAGGGCTTCATCTTGCGATGACGGGGGAACCACGTGGTTTTTCTCGAGTTGCGGCGGGATTCTCGAGTTACGACGGGGAATTCAGGATGCCTCTTGTGTTGGCCCAGGGAAGTCCAATCTTCCATTCGGGTTCCGGAGGAAAGCTGGGGATTGCTCTCGAGTGACTGCAGGGCCAATAGACCTCATCTAGGCTTATGTCCAGAAGCCAATGTTCCTCTCCAGGGGCGACCGGGATCTCGGGGTTGCATTCCAGACGCACCCGGGGAGACAGGCATTCATCTCGAGTGGAAGCAAAGAACCCCGCTCTGCTCTCGAGTCGCGACGGGTATCTCTTGGAGCTCACTGGGTGGACTAAAGGGAGTCAAGCCTCCTGAGGCGTTTGGAGAGAGGTCGCGAGACTGGCCTCTAGGCCATGCAGGAGACGAAGGCCCTCACTCCGCGATGACGGGGTAGTCTCGTGGTGGTTCTCGAGCGGCGGCCCCAGGCTGCGGTTTCTCACGAGGTACGACGGCGAGGTCAGTGAGCCTCTCGTGGGGCGCCAGGGCAGTCGGGTCTCCATGCGAGTGGCGAGGGGGAGCGCGTCATTGCTCTCGAGTCATGGGAGGGGAATCTGGCCTCGAGACGTGTTGAAGAAGGTCTCTCGAGGTCTTTCTCGGGTGGAGGCAGGAAACCCTGGCTTCCCTGGACTTGTGCAGGTAACCTCAGGGGGCTTCTCATGGTGGCTCTGAGAAGTCAGGGAAACTGGAGGTGGGAGGGGCCTCTCGGGACTCCACGGGGTTTGGTGCATTGGAAGAGGGCCTCTTCTCCAGCTGGAGGCAGGAACCTCAGGGTTCCTCTGATTTC
>NW_011375327.1:5227-5664 GCF_000754665.1 Bison bison bison
TCCTGTTTGGCCCAGGGAGTCGAATCTTCCACTTCGAGTTGCGAAGGAAAGCTGGGGATTGCTCTCGAGTGACTGCAGGGCCAATAGACCTCATCTAGGCTTATGTCCAGAAGCCAATGTTCCTCTCCAGGGGCGACCGGGATCTCGGGGTTGCATTCCAGACGCACCCGGGGAGACAGGCATTCATCTCGGGTGGAAGCAAAGAAGCCCGCTCTGCTCTCGAGTCGCGACGGGTATCTCTTGGAGCTCACTGGGTGGACTAAAGGGAGTCAAGCCTCCTGAGGCGTTTGGAGAGAGGTCGCGAGACTGGCCTCTAGGCCATGCAGGAGACGAAGGCCCTCATCTACGCGATGACGGGGGAGTCTCGGGGTGGTTCTCGAGCGGCGGCCCCAGGGTGCGGTTTCTCACGAGGTACGACGGCGAGGTCAGTGAGCCTC
>NW_011375327.1:9806-10243 GCF_000754665.1 Bison bison bison
AGGGAAGTCCAATCTTCCATTCGAGTTGCGGAGGAAAGCTGGGGATTGCTCTCGAGTGACCGCAGGGCCAATAGACCTCATCTAGGCTTGTGTCCAGAAGCCAATGTTCCTCTCCAGGGGCGACCGGGATCTCGGGGTTGCATCCAGACGCACCCGGGGAGACAGGCATTCATCTCGGGTGGAAGCAAAGAACCCCGCTCTGCTCTCGAGTCGCGACGGGTATCTCTTGGAGCTCACTGGGTGGACTAAAGGGAGTCAAGCCTCCTGAGGCGTTTGGAGAGAGGTCGCGAGACTGGCCTCTAGGCCATTCAGGAGACGAAGGCCCTCATCTCCGCGATGACGGGGGAGTCTCGGGGTGGTTCTCGAGCGGCGGCCCCAGGCTGCGGTTTCTCACGAGGTACGGCGGCGAGGTCAGTGAGCCTCTCGTGGGGCGCCAG
>NW_011375328.1:0-1281 GCF_000754665.1 Bison bison bison
ATGTGCCGGGAGCCGGGGAGGCATTCCACTCTGGACAAAGGTCATGAGGAAGGAGGCTCGGCATACGCAAATGCGGGATCGAGCCTCAGGAGTCCACCCGGATATTCTCGAGCATCTCCCCCCCAAAAAAACCGGAGTCTGCCTACTGTATTGCTTTGTGCTCTCACCTCTGATTTCACTGGGGGCTGTCCCCCACCACCATCTCGCTCTCTCTGTCAAAGAGTTAACTTACAGCTCCAATTCATAAAGTTCCTTGTCATTCTTCCCTTTAACTTCCAGCTGAGTCTCCATCTGGAGCGCGGAACCCACCAGGCTTACTAATTATGCCGGGGCTGCTAAGAACCACTGGAGAAGCTGTCTAGGGTGAGGCACCTTTCGCTATCCGAGAGGGCGCCTGCGGCCTACGTAAGTGGTGCAAACTTCTTGTCTTGAAGTTTGATTGGTCTTCCGCGTAAACCAAGCTACTCAGTCTCTTTTCTCCACTGAATATTCCTACTGAGCTCTCCTCATACTATTATTCTTGACATCTGTGATTAGCATATAAATAGTCGCCTAGGCCATCTCTCCTTCGAATACCCTGGATCAGTTGGGGCTGGTCCCCGGCAGGTGGCGACCGAACAGGGACCTCAGGAGGCAATACTCAATGAGCTGAGCAGACACGAACCACGCAATCAGCAGGCAATAAGCATGGAGCTCAGCAGTGACGAATCATGCTGCTCAACTGGCAATAATCAAGCACGTGACCAGGCAGGAATCACGCAGCTCAGCTGGCAATTGTGAAGCAGATGAGCCGACAGGAATCACGCAGCTCAGATGGCAATTGTCATGCAGATGAGCCGGCAGGAATCACGCAGCTCAGCAGGCCCTGATCACGTGACTCTGCAGGCACTGATCACGTGGCTGATCAAGTACAGATCACGTGAATGAGCATGCACTTATCACGTGGCTATCATGCACTGATGACGTGACTGCGAATGCACTCATGACGTGGCTGATCAGGCACTGATCACATGGCTCATCATGCACTGATCACGTGTTTATCAGGCAGTGATCAGTAACTGACAGGCGCTGATCATGGGACTGTGCACGCACTGATCACGTGGCTAACATGCACTGATCACGTGACTGCGCATGCACTGATGACGTGGCTGTTCGGGCACTGATCACGTGTTTATCAGGCAGTGATCAGTGACTGACAGGCGCTGATCAGGGGACTGTGCACGCACTGATCAGGTGGCTGATCAGGAACTGACCACCTGACCGCGCAGGCAGTGATCACGT
>NW_011375329.1:0-645 GCF_000754665.1 Bison bison bison
GTTGGTAGCTTGATAGGGATTGCATTGAATCTATAAATTGCTTTGGGTAGTATACTCATTTTCACTATATTGATTCTTCCAATCCATGAACATGGTATATTTCTCCATCTATTAGTGTCCTCTTTGATTTCTTTCACCAGTGTTTTATAGTTTTCTATATATAGGTCTTTAGTTTCTTTAGGTAGATATATTCCTAAGTATTTTATTCTCTTCGTTGCAATGGTGAATGGAATTGTTTCCTTAATTTCTCTTTCTGTTTTCTCATTATTAGTGTATAGGAATGCAAGGGATTTCTGTGTGTTGATTTTATATCCTGCAACTTTACTATAATCATTGATTAGTTCTAGTAATTTTCTGGTGGAGTCTTTAGGGTTTTCTATATAGAGGATCATGTCATCTGCAAATAGTGAGAGTTTTACTTCTTCTTTTCCAATTTGAATTTCCTTTTATTTCTTTTTCTGCTCTGATTGCTGTAGCCAAAAACTTCCAAAACTATGTTGAATAGTAATGGTGAAAGTGGGCACCCTTGTTTTGTTCCTGACTTTAGAGGAAATGCTTTCAATTTTTCACCATTGAGGATAATGTTTGCTGTGGGTTTGTCATATATAGCTTTTATTATGTTGAGGTATGTTCCTTCTATTCCTG
>NW_011375330.1:0-720 GCF_000754665.1 Bison bison bison
GGATGGGTCATGGTGGAGAGTTCTGACAAAATGTCTTCCACTGGAGGAGGGAATGGCAAACCACTTCTGAATTCTTGCCTTGAGAACCCCATGAACAGTATGAAAAGGCAAAAAGATACAACACTGAAAGATAAACTCCCCAGGTCGGTAGGTGCCCAATATGCTACTGGAAGAGTGGAGATATAACTCCAGAAAGAGTGAAGAGACGATCCAAAGTGAAAAAATGCCCAGTTGTGGATGTGACTGGTGATGGAAGTTAAGTCCGATGCTGCAAAGAAGAATATTGCATAGGAACCTGGAATGTTAGGTCCGTGAATCAAAATAAATTGGAAGGGGTTAAACAGGAGATGGCAAGAGTGAATATCAGCATTTTAGGAATCAGGGAACTAAAATGGACTGGAATGGGAAAATTTAATCAGATGACCATTATGTCTACTACTGTGGGTTAGGCTCCCTTAGACGAAATGGAGTAGCCCTTATAGTCAAACAAAAGAGTCCAAAATGCAGTACTAGGGTGCAATCTCAAAAAATTACAGGATTATCTCTGTTTGTTTCCAAGGCAAGTTTATTTCAGTTCAGTGGTGTCCAACTATTTGTAACCCCATGGACTGCAGCACGCCAGGCTTCCCTGTCCATCCCCAACTTCTGGAGCTTGCTCAAACTCATGTTTATCAAGTTGATGATGCCATCCAACCATCTCATCCTCTGTTGTCCCTTTCT
>NW_011375331.1:0-763 GCF_000754665.1 Bison bison bison
AGGTAATTATTTCCAGTTTTTTAATATGAATTTTCATATTGGAAAAGACCCTGATGCTGGGAAAGATTGAAGTCAGGAAGAGAGTGGATGACAGAGGATGAGATGGTTGGACGGCATCACCAACTCAGTGGACGTGAGTTTGAGCAGATGCTTAGCAGAAGTCGAGTTCCATTTCCTTATGGCTAATCCACTGCTATAACACGTATAGCACTTCTGGTTTTGAACACTGAATGTGTTTGCATTATAGATGGATTTAGAGTGTGTGGCTGTTGTGTGTGGTTCAGAATTCTGAGTAGTCCTTTCAGGCATCACCAAAAGCTCAGACAAAGCGTGAGCCCTTCACGTGGACTGTGCTGTGCGTCAGAAAGATAATACGAGCCACCTACACAATCTAAAATTCCTAAAACCAACAGGCTACTCGACGTCCTTCTTTCACCATGAGTCTTGAAATCCTCTGTGTGATTTCCACATCGGGCTTTGCACCAGCCTGTCTCACGTGCTCAGGGGCTGCACGAGGCAAGTGACTGCCATGGCCGACAGCACAGAGCTTCCAGGTTGAGTTGAGTGACTCACAAACTTGGCCCGTTTGACTTGTTTTACCCCATGAGCAAGTGAAGTGGGCTGTAGAGGAATGAATGTGAGGAATGCAGGTGAGCTCCATGGAGACAGTTTAAAGACAGTGAGAGGAGGGAGGGCAATAGAGTGAGTCGTGTCCCCCTCGACCCGAAACCCCCCACCTGAAGTCTAGCTTCTCTCTACAGAC
>NW_011375332.1:0-1136 GCF_000754665.1 Bison bison bison
TCTTTCCTGCAAATTTATCATATACAAATGGTTTAGGTGATTTACATTATCTTCTGGCCAGAAGGCCTATTAACATTTTATGACTCTTGACAAGGACTTATCAACAAAGACTTATTTTCTCTAAGAGTAATTATTTTAAGGTTTGGCGCCATCTTCCAAAGATAAAATGGCATTCCTATAGGGCGGATGTGTAATGCGTTTACAACAAAGGAAAGAATTTATTACCTTAAGGGTCTAAAGTTACTAACACCAAGGCCACTACTTATTTTTTCTATATACCAACTATATTAATTAATACACATTCAAGGATACAATTCAGGGGATGTAAAAACTTGGCAACAAGCATTGGTTCATCAATGAAATCCTTTACTAGTTTATTCTGACAGTTCCTAGCTCTCTGAGAGGTTCTAAGCTATTTGAATATCTTAAGCTTCCCATGCCTCTCGAAGCTGAGAGACTGTAAACAATCGTATGCATAGCTGTAGGAGTCCGGGTAAACTTGTCAGGCGAGTTAGAGAGCCATCTGAGAGGTTTGGATTTAAACACTCCTAATTGCCCAGGAACTGTATTAATTGGAGCTGTAAGTTAACTCTTTGACAGCGAGAGTGAGATGGTGGTGGAGGACAGCCCGCAGTAAAGTCAGAGGTGAGAGCACAAAGCAGTAAAGTAGGCAGACTCTGGTTTTGGGGGTAGATGCTCGAGAATACCCGGGGTCTCCTGAGGCTCGATCCCGCCTTTGCGTATGCCGAGCCTCCTTCCTCATGACCTTTGTCACGAGTGGAATGTCTCTCGCTGGCTCCCGGCAACATAGGCCTCTCTACTGGGCTACCTGAGTGTTCTCAAGATACGACTAAACTGGCTTCTAGAGTGAGTGATCCAAGAGGATGAGCAAGGAGGCTGCAGTGCCTTTTATGACTTAAAAAGTCATAGTCAGACACTTCATTTTCATTTCTACAATATTCTAACATTAGGAATGAGCCACTAAGTCCAGCCAACATGTAAAGGGGAGTATAAGGTCCACCCTTGAAGGAAAGGACTTGTGGACATACTTTAAAACCACGTGGTACACCCATGGCCACAAATTGTTTACATACTTGTATGTCCAAAATGCATTTTCCTGCAAATGCTTTCAAATA
>NW_011375332.1:4028-5678 GCF_000754665.1 Bison bison bison
TGTGACTTATCCTCAAAGGTTACAAAATCTTGGCATTTGCTAGTGACACGGACCGACCTGCAGAGCAGCAAGCAGGGTTGGAAGCACTCGCCATGAACAGCTGTATGACATGCGCCTGCGTTCTGCATTCTCCCATCACCTTGGACAGCTTCACAGTACCAGTCACACTGGCCTGATTCATGTGGGGACAGAAAACAAGGACCTTTGGGCTCAGCTGACTTGGAGAACCTCTCTCTCGGTGTGCACCTATCTAGGTCATTCCTTGTCAATGTTGTGTCCCTCTTGCTAGCCTACCACCCTTTATGGACAACAACATTCTGAGTGAGGCCTTCTGTTTTCCCTATCTGTGTAGCTTTCTGTGTGCACCTGTCTACATGTGCCCCCAAGGGCTATCTCCATGTAGCAGGAAAAGGCCAAAGAGACACCTGAGCCTCCAAGAGCCCCAAGAGACTGTGATAGGCCTGGGTCTTATCCAATGTTTTGAGAAAGGTGCACATGGATACAGGGTCTCTTCAGATACAAAGATTGGAACCTGAGGCCATAAAGGTAAGGTGGCATCCCTACACGTCCTCCCTTCTGTTTAACACTACCCACGCTCACGGAGTCCCCGAACAGATGATGCCCTGCAAAACCTTCCCTTTCTTGGCCCACAGCTCATGCCTCCCTTGGGCAGAAAGCAGCTTTTCTATCTCAAAGGCACCAAGAGGGCTTGAACCACCCAGGCCACAGTGATTTGCTAAATGTCAAGACTCTCTTTCAGTTGTTCTCATTAGGCCCAGGTAGGACTCCCTACAGTCACGCATCTCTGTTTGCCTACACAGCCCACATGCCAAGGAAGCCAGTCCCTGGTTGGGCCCAGGAGCGTCCAAGATGCTCACCTGGAACGCAGTTTCCCTCTGAGTGTCACCTGGTTTCAGATCCCCTATGACAAAATCAGAGATTTTGCTTCAGCGAGACTGCTCAAATTCTCTCAGATGCAGATGCACACTTTTGCCCCTCAGGCCCCCAAAGCCAGTGGCAAGACCCCAGAGGAAAGAAGGAATTCATGTCAGGACTTTCAGCACCCACCATGGGGTATCATTGGCAGGACTGCTATTGCCTAGACCCTGGACCTTAAAATCAGCAGGCCCCGAACTGCCCCCAGGGGCTTCCCTTTCTCCCACTCTCCTGAGGTCCTCTGGGACATGCAATTACTCCTTGCTCACTCCGTTTCCTCCCTCACAGGCTCATCTGGGGAGAGGGTCAAACATGTACAACCACCTGTGCTTTCCTCACCTTTCTGCACTGCCAGGGAGGCAGGCTGGAAATGCCTGGAGGCATGCCATGCTCACATCCTGTCTCTCCTAGGACGCTTGTGGTTTTGCAGGTACAGCTTACTTTAGCATGTCTCGCGTTTTGTGTCACAGTGTGTGCCACACTCAGGGAGGGAGTGTGCTGGCTGATGGGCTGCTCCTGGGCAGCACTGGCCCAGGACCTTCCCAGTTCCCCTTCTTACATGTGTGGAACAAGTCTCCAGTGCAGCAGGCAATCTGTGCCTCTTTCTCCTTCGTGTCTCTGCCCAACTCGGAAGGACCTCAGCCTCCTCACCATCCCGGGTCTTGCCATAGCCACGTCCACCATTTCAACAGGCCGGCAGTGGTCCCCCAGACT
>NW_011375332.1:9045-9496 GCF_000754665.1 Bison bison bison
AGGCCAGGGTGAATGGGCCCTGGGACATCAGCCGAACAGGCGGGAGCCTAGGCTGTGAGCCACGCACAGGCTCCTTGCCCAAATCTAGACCAACGGCAGAGAGGGTAGTGGGCGGCACCCTTATGGACATGCCCCTAGACAGGAGGGCATCTTCCGCGGTTCCTGTGCTCCAGCGCCCCCAAGTGGCCAGATTCTGCACCAGGTATGTAGACGGTTTTGCATGTGGCTGGGAGAGCCCCAAGCGCTGTCATTGACCTGGCTCTGGAAATTCCAACCACGGGTTCCTGCTCCACAATCCGAAAAATGCACTCCTGTGTCCCCCAGGACCCGCAATAACTGGTAGCTCTCCCTGACTATCCAAAGGATATGTAGGGGTGCCAAGTGGCTGGATACTTTTCTTCATGGGCCAGAGAGCCTGTTGCTGTCCTGATGCTAGGGGAGTAGGGAAAAA
>NW_011375333.1:0-660 GCF_000754665.1 Bison bison bison
AAACCCCAAATTCTGCTGCACTCTACTTTCCTTGCCTCGAGCATGGACCTCTGCTCAGCCCCGATAAGCCTGGAGCTTCCCAGAGGGGCTAAGGATTAAGTGCATCTGTGCCGCAATCCAGGAAAGTGGTCTAACAGCAGCCTTTCCAAGGACTGTTTACCTGTGAATCAAGTACCCTCAGCAGATAACTAACCTCCCTAAGCCAAGCCCAGGATTCTTCCTTTGAAAAATCTTCTGCCCACAAAATTGTGCACACCATGTGTCCTGGTACTAAATGACCACAGAAGAAAGAAGCCCCACTGCCACTGACTGTCCTTCCCTTCTTATGAGAGTCAAAGGTGTCACACATTGACAGAGCTGGCACCTCCTCTAGAAATACTCACCAAGTGTAAACATCTATGCACAAGCTGTGAGAGGAAGTAAGTTGTTCCCATTTAGCACATTTATTTTTTCATTTCACCATGCTCACCAGCAGAGGTGAAATTTAAACAGGCTCCCAGTCCCAACTCCCAGAAACAACTTGAAACCCCAACCGTTCCCCTCTGCACATCAGCACCAAAATGAGAGCACAGCGATTTCAATGTCCTCTGACCATCAGTAGTGCATCCAGAACTGTCCTGCTGCTGCTACTGCTGCTAAGTCGCTTCAGTCATGTCTGAC
>NW_011375334.1:0-691 GCF_000754665.1 Bison bison bison
ACAAGCCTAGATGAGGTCTATTGGCCCTGCAGTCACTCGAGAGCAATCCCCAGCTTTCCTTCGCAACTCGAATGGAAGATTGGACTTCCCTGGGCCAACACAAGAGGCATCCTGAATTCCCCGTCGTAACTCGAGAATCCCGCCGCAACTCGAGAAAGCCACGTGGTTCCCCCGTCATCGCAAGATGAAGCCCTTTCCCGCTACAGCTTCTCAGGAGAAGTCCCACGTTAGGAATTGGAGGTCGAAACGGTCCTTGGCACCCTTAATGCGCCCCACAAAGTTCCCCGGCATCCCGGTCTCCCTGGAGCGGAACCCCGAAGTTTTCCGGCACCACTTCCTCTGAGCCCCTTCTACCCTCCTGATCTCGACAGGAGGGTCGACTCCCCTGCTTTGTCTGGAAGGGGTTCCCGACCTTCCGGTCGCACCTCAGGATGAGGCCGGTCTCACGACGACATTCCAGACGTGGCTTCGTGGGTGCTTACACATTGCGGAGAACCCCGATTTCCCGGTCCCCTCTTGGTAAGAACCCGATGCCCGGACACCTCTCCGAACTCCACCCTGTGCATGAAGTCAACACGAAGGGGCAGTGACTCGCCAGTGCCTCGTCCGGAAAGAACCCCCAGATTCCAAATACAGCTCGACAAGTGGCCTCTCTCCCCGGGGACACCTCGAGAGGCAAGCGGAGTTCCAT
>NW_011375335.1:0-877 GCF_000754665.1 Bison bison bison
GGAACTCCACCCTGTGAATGAAGTCAACACGAAGGGGCAGTGACTCGCCCATGCATCGCGGGAAAGACCCCAGGTCCAATACCGCTCGACAAGTGGCCTGTCTCCCCGGGAACACCTCGAGAGGCAAGCGGAGTTCCATGCCTCAACCCAAGACGAGGCCTGACTCTCCTGTCCCAAGTCTGCAGGGACCTTGCGATCGGAGTCTGAAGTCAGAGGAACCCTGAGGTTCCTGCCTCAATTGGAGATGAGGCCCTCTTCCAATGCACCAAATCCCAGTGGAGTGCCGAGAGGCCCCTCCCACCTCCAGTTTCCCTGACTTCTCAGAGCCACCATGAGAAGCCCCTGAGGTCACCTGCACAAGTCAAGGGAAGCCAGGGTTTCTGCCTCAACCCGAGAAAGACCTCGAGAGACCTTCTTCAACACGCCTCGAGGCCAGATTCCCCTCCCAAGACTCGAGAGCAATGACACGCTCCCCCTCGCCACTCGCATGGAGACCCGACTTCCCTGGCGCCCCACGAGAGGCTCACTGACCTCGCCGTTGTACCTAGGGAGAAACCGCACACTGTGGCCGCCGCTCGAGAACAACCCTGAGACTCCCCCATCATCGCGAGTTGAGGGCCTTCGTCTCCTGTATGGCCTAGAGACCAATCTCTCGACCTCTCTCCAACGCCTCAGGAGGCTTGACTCCCTTTAGTCCACCCAGTGAGCTCCAAGAGATACCCGTCGCGACTCGAGAGCAGAGCGGGGTTCTTTGCTTCCACTCGACATTGAATGCCTGTCTCCCCGGGTGTGTCTGGAATGCAACCCCGAGATCCCTGTCACCCCTGGAGAGGAACATTGGCTTCTGGACAGAAGCCTAGATGAGGTCTATTGGCCC
>NW_011375335.1:4851-6005 GCF_000754665.1 Bison bison bison
CCGAGATCCCTGTCACCCCTGGAGAGGAACATTGGCTTCTGGACACAAGCCTAGATGAGGTCTATTGGCCCTGCAGTCACTCGAGAGCAATCCCCAGCTTTCCTTCGCAACTCGAATGGAAGATTGGACTTCCCTGGGCCAACACAAGAGGCATCCTGAATTCCCCGACGTAACTCGAGAATCCTGCCGAAATTCGAGAAAATCCACGTGGTTCCCCCGTCATCGCAAGATGAAGCCCTTTCCCTCTACAGTGTCTCAGGAGAAGTCCCACGTTAGGTATTGGAGGTCGAAAGGGTACTTGTCACCCTTGATGCGACCCACAAAGTGCCTCAACATCCCGGTCTCCCTCGAGGGGAACACCGAAGTTTTCCGGCACCACTTCCTCTGAGCCTCTTCTACCCTCCTGATCTGGACAGGAGGGTCGACTCCTCTGCTTTGTCTGGAAGGGGTTCCCGATCTTCAGGTCGCACCTCAGGATGAGGCCGGTCTCACGACGACATTCCAGACGTGGCCTCGTGGGTGCTTCCACATTCCGAAGGACCCCGATTTCCCGGTCCCCTCTTGATAAGAACCCGATGCCCGGACACCTCTTCGAACTCCACCCTGTGAATGAAGTCAACACGAAGGGGCAGTGACTCGCCCATGCATCGTCAGGAAAAGACCCCCAGGTTCCAAATACCGCTCGACAAGTGGCCTGTCTCCCCGGGAACACCTCGAGAGGCAAGCGGAGTTCCATGCCTCAACCCAAGACGAGGCCTGACTCTCCTGTCCCAAGTCTGCAGGGACCTTGCGATCGGAGTCTGAAGTCAGAGGAACCCTGAGGTTCCTGCCTCAACTGGAGATGAGGCCCTCTTCCAATGCACCAAACCCAGTGGAGTGCCGAGAGGCCCCTCCCACCTCCAGTTTCCCTGACTTCTCAGAGCCACCATGAGAAGCCCCCTGAGGTCACCTGCACAAGTCGAGGGACCCCAGGGTGTCCTGCCTCAACCCGAGAAAGACCCCGAGAGACTTTCTTCAACACGTTTCGAGGCCAGATTCCCCTACTATGACTTGAGAGCAATGACGCGCTCCCCCTCGCCATTCGCATGGAGACCCGACTTCCTTGGCGCCCCACGAGAGGCTCACTGACCTCGCCGTCGTACCTCATGAGAAAG
>NW_011375335.1:9616-10777 GCF_000754665.1 Bison bison bison
TGTCGCCCCTGGAGAGGAACAATGGCTTCTGGACACAAGCCTAGATGAGGTCTATTGGCCCTGCACTCAATCGAGAGCAATCCCCAGCTTTCCTTCGCAACTCTAATGGAAGATTGGACTTCCCTGGGCCAACAAAAGAGGCATCCTGAATGCCCTGTCGTAACTCGAGAATCCCGCCGCAACCCGAGAAAAACCACGTGGTTCACCCGTCATCGCAAGATGAAGCCGTTTCCCGCTACAGCGTCTCAGGAGAAGTCCCACGTTAGGTATTGGAGGTCGAAACGGTACTTGGCACCCTTGATGCGACCCACAAAGTTCCCCGGCATCCCGGTCTCCCTCGAGAGGAACACCGAGGTTTTCCGGCACCACTTCCTCAGAGCCACTTCTACCTTCCTGATCTGGACAGAAGGGTCGACTCCCCTCCTTTGTCTAGAAGGGGTTCCCGACCTCCGGTCGCACCTCAGGATGAGGCCGGTCTCACGACGACATTCCAGACGTGGCCTCGTGGGTGCTTCCACATTCCGAAGGACCCCGATTTCCCGGTCCCCTCTTGATAAGAACCCGATGCACCGACACCTCTTCGAACTCCACCCTGTGAATGAAGTCAACACGAAGGGGCAGTGACTCGCCCGTGCATCGTAGGGAAAAGACCCCCAGGTTCCAAATACCGCTCGACAAGTGGCCTGTCTCCCTGGGAACACCTCGAGAGGCAAGCGGAGTTCCATGCCTCAACTTAAGACGAGGCCTGACTCTCCTGTCCCAAGTCTGCAGGGACCTTGCGATCAGAGTCTGAAGTCAGAGGAACCCTGAGGTTCCTGCCTCAACTGGAGATGAGGCCCTCTTCCAATGCACCAAACCCAGTGGAGTGCCGAGAGGCCCCTCCCACCTCCAGTTTCCCTGACTTCTCAGAGCCACCATGAGAAGCCCCCTGAGGTCACCTGCACAAGTCGAGGGACCCCAGGGTGTCCTGCCTCAACCCGAGAAAGATCTCGAGAGGCCTTCTTCAACACGTCTCGAGGCCAGCTTCCCCTACTATGACTTGAGAACAATGACGCGCTCCCCCTCGCCATTCGCATGGAGACCCGACTTCCTTGGCGCCCCACGAGAGACTCACTGACCTCGCCGTCGTACCTCGCCAGAAACCACACACTGGGGCCGCCA
>NW_011375335.1:14409-14838 GCF_000754665.1 Bison bison bison
GAACACCGAAGTTTCCGGCACCACTTCCTCTGAGCCCCTTCTACCCTCCTGATCTGGACAGGAGGGTCGACTCCTCTGCTTTGTCTGGAAGGGGTTCCCGACCTTCCGGTCGCACCTCAGGATGAGGCCGGTCTCACGACGACATTCCAGACGTGGCCTCGTGGGTGGTTCCACATTCCGAAGGACCCCGATTTCCCGGTCCCCTCTTGATAAGAACCCGATGCCCGGACACCTCTTCGAACTCCACCCTGTGAATGAATTCAACACGAAGGGGCAGTGACTCGCCCGTGGATCGTGGGGAAAAGACCCCCAGGTTCCAAATACCGCTCGACAAGTGGCCTGTCTCCCCGGGAACACCTCGAGAGGCAAGCGGAGTTCCATGCCTCAACCCAAGACGAGGCCTGACTCTCCTGTCCCAAGTCTGCAGGG
>NW_011375336.1:0-913 GCF_000754665.1 Bison bison bison
CTGATTCAGTGTCTGCTGTGCTGTGTGCCAGGCATTGCGATAAACGGTGGTTTTATTCCTAAACTCATACAGAAGATCTGATTTTCCCTTAGCTGGACCCTAGAGCTCTGCTACTAGCCACGGTTGTGGGATCAAACAGAAGCTTAGCAAATGACTGTACTCCCCAAAGCAATCTACAGATTCAATGCAACCTCTATCAAACTACCAATAGTAATTTGCACAGAACTAGAACAAAAAAATTCAGTTTATATGGAAACACAAATAGCCAAAGCCATCTTGAGAAAGAAAAATAGGAGCTGGAGGAATCAACCTTCCTGACTTGAAACTATTAGCATTCTTATCACTTATAACTGAGAAGTAAGAAAAATATTACAGTATAATTCTTCTTTAAAAATCCAAGTCATATAAAACTATGCTTTGTACAAGATACACGAAATTATAGAAACTGAGGAGCCAGGAGAGGAGATTGAGGTCAGGGAAAAGGGACAAACGTGCCCTCCAATGGTGCAAAAAGAACCTATACGTTATTTTGTAAACATTTTTTTTGGGATTTCAAAGGCATTATGTGTTTAACAAAGAACATTTCTTTTAACTACAGAAAAGTACAAAGGTAAAGGAAATTCACCCACATTTCCACAATCACAAATAATAATTATTCAGTTTGGTATTTTCTTTCCAGTTTTTATAAACATATGATATATAGACGCACTCCATTGATGATCACAGTGAACATGCTTAATCAGTTAAGTGAGGAAAAAGATATGACTCCCCTTGACTTTATTCTTTTTATCAATAAAATTTTAAAATATTAAACCAATTAAAGGCAATTTATAGAACAGGAAAAAACACTTCCAAAACTTGTGACCAACAATAGATCAGTCTCAAAAAGATACAAACAGTTCATGCAGCTCAT
>NW_011375337.1:0-901 GCF_000754665.1 Bison bison bison
GGAAAAGATTTCTTTGAGCCGTTTTCTCTGGGGAGTGGGGGGTGGGGCTGGCTGCCAGGCAGGCTTTGGGAAGGAGGTCATGGTTTGGAATTGCATATGAAAAGAACCAGCTTTCCGGGTTCCAAGGAATCAAGTTTCCTTGGAAACCAACTTTGTCTGGTTCTAGAGAATATCATGGCCCTCCTAGGTCAGGTCATCTTTCCTTTCCGTAGCCCTCGTTGGATCCCTGAATTCTAGACAGCTTGGATTGCCTCTGTGGGCTGGATGGATTGTCCTCCCGTTTCACCGGGCGGCGGGAGCGAGGTCCCAGAGGCTCTCCTGGAACCGGGCGTGGGGGCGGGGCTCACCGGGGGCCCGTGGTGAAGGTGGGCAGCCCACCGAGAGCGCGCCCGGGGCGGGGCGAAGCCGGGCGGCGCGGGTCGGGAATCGAGTCGTGGCGGGGATGGGGGGCGGTCCCAGTTGTGCTCCGGGGATCCCCACTGCGGCTGGGAAGGCACCGGGAGCATGGCAGGGGCGGGGCGGCGCGGGGCGGGGGTCGGCTCCTGGCGGGGGTGGGGGAGGGCTTCCCCGTGGTCCTCTCGGGGGTCGCCGTGGCGGCTGGGAACGCCCACTGCGTGCGCTCCTGGGTCCCCAAGGATCGGCATCCAGTGGGCGCGGCGGAGGGGTGCGGACCACAGGTCAGGGAACTGGGACTGCGTGGAGCAGGGAACCACGTAGTCCGCCCTCTGTTGGCACAACCTGGCGGTCGCAGAAAGGCCTCGCCTTTGGGCTCAAGGCCTTTACCGCTCCACCCCTTTGCTGAAAGGTCAGAGCCGCGCGGTTTTCCCAAGCAGCCTAGTGTCCGCTGCAAGTCCAAGGGCCAGAACCCTGACTCTCTGGCCGGCTGGCCCAGCCCTGCTTC
>NW_011375338.1:0-947 GCF_000754665.1 Bison bison bison
TAGGTTATTTATTTGACTTTTTCTTGTTTCTTGAGGTGTGCCTTTATTGTCTATTGAACTTTCTCCTTAGGACTGCTTTTACCATGTCCCACAGGTTTTGGGATGTTGTGTTTTCATTTTCATTTGTTTCTATGCAAATTTTTATTTCTTTTTTGATTTCTTCTGTGATTTGTTGGTTATTCAGCAGCGTGTTGTTCAGCCTCCATATGTTGGAATTTTTAGTAGTTTTTTTTCCTGTAATTGAGATCTAATCTTACTGCGTTGTGGTCAGAAAAGATGCTTGGAGTGATTTCTATTTTTTTGAATTTACCAAGGCTAGCTTTATGGCCCAGGATGTGATCTATCATGGAGAAGGTTCCATGTGCGCTTGAGAAAAAGGTGAGATTAATTGTTTTGGGATGAACTGTCCTATAGATATCAATTATGTCTAACTGGTCTATTGTATCATTTAAAGTTTGTGTTTCCTTGTTAATTTTCTGTTATGTTGATCTATCCATAGGTGTGAGTGGGGTATTAAAGTCTTCCACTATTATTCTGTTATTGTTGATTTCTCCTTTCATACTTGTTAGCATTTGTCTTACATACTGCAGTGCTCCTGTGTTGGGTGCATATATATTTATAATTGTTATATCTTCTTCTTGGATTGATCCTTTGATCATTATGTAGTGACCTTCTTTGTCCCTTTTCACAGCCTTTGTTTTAAAGTCTATTTAATCTGATATGAGTATTGCTACTCCTGCTTTCTTTTGGTCCCTATTTGCATGGAAAATCTTTTTCCAGCCCTTCACTTTCAGTCTGTATGTGTCCCCTGTTTTGAGGTGGGTCTCCTGTAGACAACATATGTAGGGGTCTTGTTTTTGTATCCATTCATCCAGTCTTTGTCTTTTGGTTGGGGCATTCCACCCATTTACATTTTAAGGTAGTTACTGATAAGTATGATCCCGTTG
>NW_011375339.1:0-970 GCF_000754665.1 Bison bison bison
TGGATTGTGCCTCGAAATATAGTGTACCCATCAACCCAGGAAAGGAAAGAATTGAATCGCCAAATATACAAAGAGATCAAAAGTGCCGAGCCAAGTGACCCCTTGAGGCTTCCAAGAGCTTTTCTGTCTTTCACACACTAAGTAAATACTGAGCACCTATGATGAGCTAGGAGGCATGTAATAAGTTTCAGGGAATAGAAGGCAGAGAGAAGAAGACACAGAGTTCCTGCTTTCACTGAGATGACTCTAATGATACATCACAGGCAGATCCTTTGAGAACCTATAGAGGGGCCTCTTCCCTCACCACAAAACCTGGGTGTCAGGGAAGGCTTTCCAGAGGCACCATTTCGTTGAGGTCCATAGGTTGAACCTAGGTAAACCAGGGTTGAGATGCAGGAAGAATTTCAGGCAGGGAAAATAGCATCTTGGAAGGCTATGTGACCAGGGAAACTTAGGACATTCAAGAAACGAAAAATGCCCTATGGGATGGAAGCCAAAGAGTACAGAGGGCATTCCAGGCAAAAGACATCAGAGAAGAACGTGAGGAGCAAGCCTGAAGGGAAGTGGTCATATCTTCAATATGCTGGGAAAATACGAGAGCCGTTGGAGCAGGGAGGTGACAGCATTGCATCTGCATTTCCAAAAGGTCATCTTGCTCCACGTCACTAATGATTGGAGAGGCTCAACTCCAAACTCCAAGGAGGGACCACTTCACATGAGTCCGACTGGGCCTCACTGCGATGTCTGTCAATAACCGATGCTGGAGAAGATGTGGAGCAAAGGGAACTCTCCTCCACGGTGAGTAGGAATGGGCGTGGGTAGAGCCGGTATGGAAAAGAATATGGAGGTTCCCGAAGGAACTAAAAGTGGAAGTAGCCTATGGTCCAGCAGTCCGACTCCCAGGCATAGGTCCACCCACGGTATAAGTGAACAAGATAGATGCCCCCGTTTGGGCACATCTATCTGTGCG